>NC_046154.1:136330512-136384090 GCF_011064425.1 Rattus rattus | reverse complement strand
ATATAATTAAAAAAAAAACTGCAAAAGTTTCTGTAAGGCAAAGGACACTCTTGTTAGGACAAAATGGCAACCAACAGATTGGGAAAAGATCTTTACCAATCCTACAACAGATAGAGGCCTTATATCCAAAATATATAAAGAACTCACAAAGTTAGACTGCAGGGAGACAAATAACCCTAATAAAAACTGGTGTTCTGAGCTAAACAAAAAATTCACAGCTGAGAAATGCCAAATGGCTGAGAAACACCTAAAGAAATGTTCAACATCTTTAGTCATAAGGGGAATGCAAATCAAAACAACTGTGAGTTTCCACCTCACACAAGTGAGAATGGCTAAGATCAAAAACTCAGGAGATAGCAGATGCTGGCGAGGATGTGTAGAAAGAGGAACACTCCTCCATTTTTGGTGGGGTTGCAGACTGGTACAACCATTCTGGAAATCAGTCTGGAGATTCCTCAGAATATTGGACATTGAACTGCCTGAGGACCCAGCTATACCTCTCTTGGGCATATACCCAAAAGATGCCCCAACATATAAAAAAGACACGTGCTCCACTATGTTCATCGCAGCCTTATTTATAATAGCCAGAAGCTGGAAAAAACCCAGATGCCCTTCAACAGAGGAATTGATACGGAAAATGTGGTATAGCTACACAATGGAATACTACTCAGCTATCAAAAACAATGACTTTATGAAATTCATAGGCAAATGGATGGAACTGGAAAATATCATCCTGAGTAAGGTAACCCAATCACAGAAAAACACATATGGTATGCACTCATTGATAAGTGGCTATTAGCCCAAATGCTTGAATTACCCTAGATGCACAGAACACATGAAACTCAAGGACGATGACCAAAATGTGAATGCTTTACTCCTTCTTTAAAAGGGGATCAAGAATACCCTTGGGGGGAGTAGGGAGACAAAGTTTAGAACAGAGACTGAAGGAACATCCATTCAGAGCCTGCCCCACATGTGGCCCATACATATACAGCCACCAAACTAGATAAGATGGGTGAAGCAAAGAAGTGCAGGCTGACAGGAACCGGATGTATATCTCTCATGAGAGGCACTGCCAGAATACAGCAAATACATAGGCAAATGTCAGTGGCAAACCACTGAACTGTGAACGGAACCACTGTTGAAGGAATCAGAGAAAGGACTGAAAGAGCTTGAAGGGGCTTGAGACCCCATATGAACAACAGTGCCAACCAACCAGAGCTTCCAGTGACTAAGCAACTACCCAAAGACTATACATGGACTGACCCTGGGCTCCAACCGCATAGGTTGCAGTGAATAGCCTAGTAAGAGTACCAGTGGAAGGGTAGCCCTTGGTCCTGCCAAGATTGAACCCCCAGTGAAAGTGATTGTTGGGAGGAGGGGATTAATGGTGGGAGGATGGGGAGGGCAACACCCATATAGAAGAGGACATGGGATGTTGGCCCGAAACCAGGAAAGGAATAACAATCGAAATGTAAATAAGAAATAGCTGTTAATAAAGATGGAGAAAATAAATTACATCAGACTTTTCTCCAGAAGAGATCCTAGAGTGATTTGATACAGAAACAAAGAAACACGAATGCCAGCCCAAGCTACTGTATTCAGCAAAACTCTCAATAAACAAAAATGGAGAAACCAAGATATTTCATGGAAAATCAAATTTACACAATATTCTTCCAGAAATCTAGCCATACAAAGGATAAAATATGGAAAAGTCCAACACAAGGAGGGAAACTACCCCCTATTAAAAGCAAGAAAATTATCATCTTGCAACTCACCCAAAAGAAGATAGCAAGACAAACATAACTCTAACTTTAACAATAAAAAATAAAAGGAAAAAACAATCATTAGTCCCTAATATCTCTGACCATCAATTGACTCAATTCCCCAATAAAAAGACATAGACTAATGGACTGGATAATTTAAGAGAACACATAATTTTGCTGGATACAGGAAATATACTTCAGTGACAAACATAGACACTACTTCAGAGTAAAAGACTAGAAAATTATTTTCCAAGCAAATGGTGTCAAGAAACAAGCTGGAGTAGCCATTCTAATATTGAATGAAATCGACTTTCAACCAAACATTATCAAAAAAGATAAGGAGGGACACGTCATATTCAACAAAGGAAACATCCATAAAGATGAACTCTCAAATCTGAATATTTATGCTCCAAATGCAAGGGTACCCACATACATAAAAGAAACCTTACTAAAGCTCAAAGCACACATTGCACCTCACACAATAATAGTGGGAGATTTGAACACCCCACTCCCATCAATAGAAAGATCATGGAAACAGATACTAAACATAGACACAGAGAAATTGACAGGAGTTTTGAAACAAATGTATTTAACAGAAATCTATAGGACTTTCATTCTACAACAAAAGAATATACCATGTTCTCAGCATATCATGGACCCCTCTACAAAATTGACCATATATTCAGTCAAAAACAGTCCTCAACAAATACAAGAAGATTGAAATAATCCCATACATCTTAGTTCACCATGGACTAAGGCTGGTGTTCAATAACAACAAAAAAAACAAAGAAAGCCCACATACACATGCAAGCTGAACAACACTCTACTAAGTGATGACTTGTTCAAGAAAGAACTACAGAAATTAAAGACTTTGTATAAGTTAATGAAAATGAAGGTACAACATACCCAAACTTATGGGACAAAATGAAAGCTGTGCTAAGAGGAAATCTTATAGCTCTGAATGTGACAAAAAGAAACTGGAGAGGGCATACTCTAGCAGCTTGATAGCATACCTGAAAGCTCTAGAACAAAAAGCAGCAAATACACCCTAGAAGAATAGACATCAAGAAATAATCGAACTAAGGGCTGAAAAAGCAACCAAGTAGAAACAAAAGAACTATAAAAGAATCAAATAAAACCAGGAGCTGGTTCTTTGAGAAATCAACAAGATTAATAAATCCTTAGCCAGACTAACCAGAGGGCACAGAGAGGGTATCCAAATTAACAAACCAGAAATGAAACGATAGACATAAAAACAGAGACTAAGTAAATTCAAAAAAATTATCAGATCCTCCTACAAAACCTATACTCAATAAAACTGAAAAATTTGGATGAAATGGACACTTTTCTAGACAGATACCAGGTAATTCAGGATCAGATAAACCATATATTAAAAAAAAGTCCCATATCCCCTAACAATATAGAAGCAGTCATTAAAATTTTCTCAAACAAAAAATGCCTAGGACCAGATGGATTTAGTGCAGATGTCTGTCAGACATTCATAGAAGACCTAATACCAACACTGCCCATACTATTCCACAAAATAGAAACAGAAGAAACACTACCCAATTCCTTCTATGCAGCCACAATTACGCTTAGACTTAAACCACACAAAGACCCAACAAAAAAGAAAACTTCACTCCAATTTCCCTTATGAATATGCAAAAATACTCAATATAATTCTCTCAAACCAAATTCAAGAACACATCAAAACAGTCATCTGTCATGATCAGGTAGACTTCATCCCAGAGATGCAGGGATGGAGTCAATAAATGGAAATACATCATCATAATCCACTATATAAACAACCTCAATGAAAAAAACCATATGATAATTTCATTAGATATTGAGAAAGCATTTGACCAAATTCAACACACATTCATGGTAAAAAGTCTTGGAAAGATCAGGAATTCAAGGGCCATACCTAAACATAGTAATCAGACAACAAAAAGAGGTAAAAGGAATACAAATTGGAAATGAAGAAGTCCAAATATCACTATCACTATTTGCAGATGATATGATAGTATATTTAAGTGACCCCAAAAACTCCACCAGAGAACTCCTAAACCTGATAAACAACTTTCACAAAGTGGCTTGATATAAAATTAAGTCAAACAAACCAGTATCCTTCCTCTACTCAAATGATAAACAGGCTGAGAAAGAAATGAGGGAAATGACACCCTTCACAATAGTCACAAATAATATAAAATACCTCCCTGTGACTCTAACCAAGGAAGTGAAAGATCTGTATGACAAAAACTTCAAGTCTCTGATGAAAGAAATGGAAAAAGATCTCAGAAGATGGAAGGATCTCCATGCTCATGGATTGGCAGGATTAATATTGTAAAAATGGCCATCTTGCCAAAAGCAATCTACAGATTCAATGCAATCCCCATCAAAATTCCAACTCAATTCTTCATAGAGTTAGAAAGAGCAATTTTCAAATTCATTTGGAATAACAAAAAAAACAAAACAAAAGCAGGATAGTGAAAACTATCCTTAACAATAAAAGAACTCCTGGGGGAATCACCATCCCTGACCTCACGCTGTATCACAGAGCAATAGTGATAAAGAAAAACTGTATGGTATTTGATAATGCCCGTGCCACCACGATACCAAGAACCAGGCATAGGCCTGCGAGGTTTAAGAAAAAAACACACAGGCTCGGGTCATTCCTGTTAAGAAAATGAACGCCAAAAATTTTACTAAGGTTCACACAATATATACCCCAACCACTGAGTTGAAGCACAATGGAGAAACAAGTTTACATTTTCATCAAGAAAATGAAACTGAAACTAAAAGCTGAGATCAAAGATACCAGGTGTTACCTACACCCTATGGCCAAACAGAAAGGCCAGGATGTTCCCTCAAAAGAGCAAAGGCTATCACATGCATCAAAAAGGCTCAGCAGCAGGTAAGCTCTGTCGAATCCAGGAGGGTCTGAAAGTCCCCCCTTATTAATTTCTTAAGTAGTGCCTGTCTTAGGTCACTTTGGGAGGACCAAACCCTTGCCGATCTTTGGGAAACTGCCAGTCTCAAAGCCCTACCTTAGGTGGGAATTGATCCCAAAGAGTTGCCCATTTTTGGCTAACTACTTTTCATGAAGGCAGAGTCAGATTTGGGCAGAGGGATTGTCTCCTGCCAAGGAGAGCCACATCTGCTTAGTGGCTGCCCAGGACTGGGAGTGCTGTTTGCGCATATGAAAGGAAACAAAAGGCCAACTACTGTGGTGCCAAGGGCCATTTACACAGAGCGGCAAAAGAGATCAAGCTGTTCCTGCAAAAAGCACTGACTTAAATTTAGAATTCCCAGTTGTCAGAAACTTCTCATGAAAGTTTTTCCACTGTGCTTGACTGTTTTATCATAAGGATGTTTAATTATTTTTAACTCTTCACTTACACTATAAGGTTTGCCTTGTAAATTTTTGCCCAATTCTCTCCCTGGGACAAAGACTTATTTCCTCATCATGTTTCATACAGGTTGAGTTGTCAGCACAGGCCCCATATTATTGATTATATCTCATCCCCACAAGTTGATAGGTACTTCCTCTAAAACAAAAGGCTGAAACCATCCCTCATGTCCTTCCATATCTCTCCATTTAAGAATCTTTTTTGAGGATCTGTAGCTGTCCCAACTGGGGATTCAGCTCTTATACATACAGCCATCAAACCCAGACAATATTGCTGATGGCAAGAAGTACATGCTTATAGGATCCTGATAAAGCTGTTTCCTTAGTGGCTCTGCCAGAGCCTAACAAATACAGAAGTGGATGCTTGCAGCCAATTGAAAACAGGGTCCCAAATGGAGGAGTTAAAGGACTGAAGGAGCTGAAGTGGTTTGCAACCCCATAAGAAGAACAACAAAATCAACCAACCAGACCCCTCGAATTCCCAAGGACTACACCACCATCCCAAGAGTACACAGGAATGGACCTATATCTCCAGCCACATGTGTAGCTGAGGATGGCCTTGTCTGTCATCAATGGGAGTAAAGGGCCTTGGTTCTGTCAAGACTCAATGCTTCAGTATAGGGAAATAATAGGGCAGGGAGGTGGGAGGTAGTGTGTAGGTGTGTGACAAAGCACAGCCTTATAGAAGGAAGGGGAAGAGAGATAAGATAGTGAGTTTCTGGAGGTGAAACCAGGAAAGGGGTAATATTTGAAATATAAATTAAAAATTATCCAATAAAAACCACAAAAAAGAAGGTGTGGCCAAAAAGAAAAAGAAAATGAAATCACTTCCAGACACACTAAGACCTTGAGAAATATTTTATTTTATTTTAAAAGTTTATAACACATATGCATCTCTAAGTGTGTAGATAGTAGAGTATTCTATGAACAGTTAATATGATGTAAATTTAGCTACCTATACTGAGCAAATTATAAAGGTGAATAATTCTAATATAGTTGTTTTCTCCTTGACTGAGAGATGTAGCCATTGTCTGAGAGGTATACTCAAGGACCCCCAAATGCTTGATACCGTGGATTACTACCAAACCTGACTAATGTTGTGTTTTTCCTACTTACTCTGAAGCATTGCCTCTTGGTATTGGGTTAATTTACCCTTCCATGCTTTATTCTCCTTTATATTACTACTTGTGTACTTTAGAGCCACCATTAAGTAAAATAAGTCTTATGTATATACATATTGCAGCATGGTACTTGATGTGATAACTAATGTGTCTGTTAATTGACTGACAGGTCACTTAAGGCATGATTCATATTCCAGATGGGATGGAGTGAGTCATTTCATCACATAACTCCAAACAGCATGTCACTTAAAACATATGAACCATGTGTATGTGGAGTTTTCCACTTAATGGTTTTGGACTAGAATTGACTATGGAAACTGAAGCCAGTGTAAAGGTAGGAACTGCTTTAGCATCCATAGTTCTCACAATCCTCTCTAATTTTGAAATGAAATGTGGTGAACAGATCCAGTGGCCTACCAGCCATTTCAGCCAAAACTGTGAGCTCTGCCCTCCATATGTGCATTCAGATGTGAGTACATTCCTGCACACACATATACTATGCGTATGCATACACAAGAGAAAAATGACAGACAAAACAAAGAACACATGAAGACTGAAAATCCTAGAATTCTGTACTCCATCAGCTATTTAAGATAGGGGTGTGATTTTTTTCTTTTGTTTTTCCTGGCCACTTTGATTTGTTTGTTGGTTTAAATTTATTTTTCTTGGATATTTTATGTATGTAAATTCCAAGTGTTATCCCCTTTCACCCCCTCCCATACTCACTCTCCCTGCTTCCATAAGGATGCACCCATTCCCACCCAGCCACTATCAATTTAACGCCCTGGCATTCCCTTACATTGGGGACATGAGCCTTCCACATGACCAAGGGCTTCTCCTCCTATTGATGCTAGACAAGGCCATCCTCTGCTACATATTTTACTGGAGCCATGGATCCCTCCCTGTGTACTCATTTATTGGTAATTTAGTCCCTGGGAACTCTGGTGGGGTCTTGTTGGTTGATATTGTTGCAAACCACTTTATCTCCTTCAGTCATTTCTCTAACTCCTCCATTGGGATCCCCTTGTTCAGTCCAATGGTTAGCTGCAAGCATCCTCATCTGTAGCAGTAGGGCTCTGGCAGAGACTCTCAGGAGACACGCATATCAGGTTCCTGTCAGCAAGCACTTCTTGGCATCAGCAATATATATGCTGGATCTCCAAGTGGGGCAGGCTCTGAATGGCTATTCCTTCAGTCTCTGCTCCAAACCTTGTCTCCATATTCCCTGCTATGAATATTTTTGTTCCCCCTTTTAAGAAGGACTGAAGCATCCACACGTTGGTCATTCTCCTTCTTGAGCTTCATGTGTTCTGTGGATTGTACCTTGGGTAATTCAAGCTACTGCACTAATACCTACTTATCAGTGAGTGCATACCATGTGTGTTCTTTTGTGATTGGGTTACCTCACTCAGGATGATATTTTCCAGTTCCATCCATTTGCCTGTGAATTTCATGAAGTCATTGTTTTTAATACCTGAGCAGTACTCCATTGTGTAAATGCACCACATTTTCTGTATCCATTCTTCTGTTGGAGAACATCTGGGTTCTTTCCAGCTTCTGGCTATACTAAATAAGGCTGCTATGAACATAGTGAAGCATGTGTCCTTGTTATATGTTGGAGCATCTTTTGGGTATATGCCCAGGAGTGGTATAGCTAGGTCCTCAGGTATAGATATATCCAATTTTCTGAGGAACTTCCAGACTGATTTCCAGAGTGGTTGTACCAGCTTGCAATCCCACCAACAGTGGAGGAGTGTTCCTCTTTCTCCACATCCTTGCCAACATCTGTTGTCACCTGAGATTTTGATCTCAGTCATTCTGACTGGTATGAGGTAGAATCTCAGGGTTGTTTTGATTTGCATTTCCCTGATGACTTAAGGATGTTCAACATTTCTTTTGGTACATATCAGTCATTCAGTATTCTTCAACTGAGAATTCTTTGTTTAACTCTGTAGCCCATTTTAATAGGATTTTTCGATTCTCTGGAGTCTAACTTCTTGAATTCTTTGCAACAAAATATAATCACAAAGCATTTATTGTGAGAGTTTCAGCAGGGCAATTTCTGAAGGGAAGACAGCATAAGTGTGTCTGCAGCTTGTCCTCACTCACACCCATGGCTTCCTGTCACCTACAACACAAACAGAACAGTTAAGGACATCTTTGACAGAACTTCATGTTAGAAACCTTGACAGTATATAAACGACACTGATAGTTGTGATCTAATGTACTGCCCCAGTGCCTTCAGGGTTACCCATCAGTCCTACATATAGTTTCACCTCAGTATAGTCATAGAAGTTGGACTTTGAGATAAATGGTGGTGGTAGGAAACCCTTTATGCTGGTGTAACAAAGTATGTTAGACTCTCAAACTTCAGAACATTTTATGAAAAACCAAACAGGAACTGACCTGAAACAATGAAAACGATGACCTACCCCCAAATCACATGTGTACTCAACTTGCAGTGATATCCTAATCACTGAAGTGAGAAAACATTGTCATGCTTCCAGTGAAGAACACTGCTGAATTTACTTTGTTGCCACTGCAGAAAAGTGAAGAGGAAAGCTTTTTCCTTGGGTGATTTTAGCCTTGTGTGTTTTCCTCAGGATAGTACTTTGTCCCTATTGTCACCCAAAATCCTGTGTGCTCACAATGCATGCCTCCTTACCTGACTTAGAGAATTCAACTATATAAGAAAGTGCTAACATAACTAGCCTTTGGTTAAAGGACTTCTATGCACTCCTAAGAAAACAATTTTTTTCTTCATAGCATAGTGTGATTTCACTAAATTTGTTTCTATGTGGAAAAGTAGATGGCAAGTATTTGGGAATCTGTGCTAGATTTCAGAGAATCTTTTAGTGCTAGTGAAATCCAATGTTAACTAGCAGTGAGTTATTTTTGCAATATCCAAAAAAAAATATCTCCCACAGTAAACATGCCAAGCCTTGCATTTGTGATGGTACACATACCTATCTTTGGCTCTTGATGGGGCACTGGGTTTGGAAGTATAACTTTACTGCCAGCAGCCTCATCCTAATTCTCAGGATCATCAGGCTTCTGATCAACTGCTTCCTAGTGATCAACACCCAGGCCAGACCCTTATACACAAAGCCATTAGGATTTTATGTATCAAAACATGGTACGTGAATGAAGACATGATCAATTTTATCTCTCTGAGGGCTTATTTACTAAAAGACTGTAGGTAGGGTTGAGTAATGAATGTGAATACAGACAAGATATTTTCTTCCAGTAATAAAGAAAGACAGGAGCATAAAAGCAACAAAGTGGAAACTTCTAGTTTCTTGGAAAGTCAGTTATGCCAAATGATGTTTTGTAGGGCTCCATGTCAGGGGCTTTCCCTGGTGATCTCTCACCCAGCTAGGTGCTTGGGTTCAGGAGAAGTGGGGAAAGAACTCAGGCAGGGAGGGGGAACAGCTTTTGCTGCCCTGCTGCTGATCCTGGTCCTTCTCCCCTGCTGCTGTTTCAGTTATGCAGGCTGGGGCTGAGCCAACTGACTGACAAGCCAGTAAGGGGTGGAGGGGAGCTTCTGGCAGCGATGATTTCAGGAGAGCAGATCTCTTCCCCAAGTGGTGGTGTTACAGCTCTTATAACAGAAGCTCTCAGACAATGGAAAAATTCTTGTACACCTTTAATTCTGAACGCAATACTTTTTTTTCACTTGAAAAAAACACAGAAACAATTTATTCCAGATCTAGTTAACCATCTGTTTTACATATCAATGAACATGAATACTGGATAACATAAATGGTTCCAAATAATATTTTCATATTTACTCCAATATTCTTACTCCCTCTACCAAAATATATGTCAAATCCATGTAATGGTTTTAATTTGCTTGCTATAATGTACCAGCTTGCTTAATGTTCAAATCTTTAATCTTATTTTTTTAATCTTTATTAACTTGGGTATTTCTTTTTTTAATTTTTTTCATCTTTATTTAATTGGGTATTCCTTTTTTTTATTCCTTGAGTATTTCTTATTTACATTTTGATTGTTATTCCCCTTCCCGGTTTCCCGGCCAATATCTCCCTAACCCCTCCCCCTACCCCTCCCCTTCTATATGGGTGTTCCCCTTCCCATCCTCCCCCCCATTACCGCGCTCCCCACAACAATCACATTCACTGGGGGTTCAGTCTTGGCAGGACCAAGGGCTTCCCCTTCCACTGGTGTTCTTACTAGGCTATTCATTGCTACCTATGAGGTTGGAGCCCAGGGTCAGTCCATGTATAGGCTTCGGGTAGTGGCTTAGTCCCTGGAAGCTTTGGTGGCTTGGCATTGTTGTTCATACGGGGTCTCAATCCCCTTCAAGCTCTTCGAGTCCTTTCTCCGATTCTTTCAGCGGGGGTCCCGTTCTCAGTTCAGTGGTTTGCTGCTGGCATTAGCTTATGTATTTGCTGTATTCTGGCTATGTCTCTCAGGAGAGATCTACATCCGGTTCCTGTTGGCCTGCACTTCTTTGCTTCATCCATCTTATCTAATTGGGTGGCTGTATAAGTATGGGCCCCATGTGGGGCAGGCTCTGAATGGGTGTTCCTTCTGCCTCTGTTCTAAACTTTGCCTCCCTATTCCCTGCCAAGGGTATTCTGGTTCCCCTTTTAAAGAAGGAGTGAAGCATTCGCATTTTGGTCATCCTTCTTGAGTTTCACGTGTTCTGTGCATCTAGGGTAATTTGAGCATTTGGGCTAATAGCCACTTATCAATCAGTGCATACCATATGTGTTTTTCTGTGATTGGGTTACCTCACTCAGGATGATATTTTCCAGTTCCATCCATTTGTGTATGAATTTCTTAAAGTCATTGTTTTTGACAGCTGAATAATATTTCATTGTGTAGCTGTACCACATTTTCTATATCCATTCCTCTGTTGAAGGGCATCTGGTTCTTTCCAAGTTCTGGCTCTTATAAATAGGCTGCTGAAGTCCCACACCATGATCCCGGCCACTTGTGCAGCTCACTGCTCCCAGAACCCGTGGGAGAGATACCTTACCGCCTGGTCAGGTGGGCACTCCTGAGGCTGCAGAGCGGAAGAGACCACCAACACTGCCCACCCCTGCCCACATCCTGACCCAAGAGGAAACTGTACAGGCCTCTGGGTTCCTGTGGGAGGGCCCAGGCAGCAGGAGCCCTGCCTGAGACACCGCCGAACCTGAAGGAAACAGACCGGTAAACAGTTCTCCTGCACCCAAATCCCGTGGGGGGAGAGCTAAACCTTCAGAGAGGCAGACACGCCTCACGAAACCAGAAGAGACTGCTCTCTGCACATTACTGATTCCAGAGGAAAACACCGGAGGCCATCTGAACCCTGGTGCACGGAGGCTCCGGAAGAGGCTGCGAGATCTTCCTGGGTCGCTGCCACATCTGAGAGCCCGTGGGCAGAACCCCAAGGAAGGAACTTGAGCCTCGGGGCCACAGGTAAGACCAACTTTTCTGCTGCAAGTGACCTGCCTGGTGAATCTCAAGGCACAGGTCCACAGGAACAGCTGAAGACCTGTAGAAAGGAAAAAACTACGCCCGAAAGCAGAACACTCTGTCCCCATAACTGACTGAAAGAGAGGAAAACAGGTCTACAGCACTCCTGACACACAGGCCCTACAGGACAGTTTAGCCACTGTCAGAAATAGCAGAACAAAGTAACACTAGAGATAATCTGATGGCAGAGGCAAGCACAGGAACCCAAGCAACAGAAACTAAGACTACATGGCACCATCGAGCCCAATTCTCCCATCAAAACAAACATGGAATATCCAAACACACCAGAAAAGCAAGATCTAGATTCAAAATCATATTTGATCATGATGCTGAGAACTTCAAGAAAGACATGATGAACTCCCTTAGAGAACAAGTAGAAGCCTACAGAGAGGAATCACAAAAATGCCTGAAAGAATTCCAGGAAAACATAAATAAACAATTAGAAGCCCATAGAGAGGAGACACAAAAATCCCTGAAAGAATTCCAGGAAAACACAATCAAACAGTGGAAGGAATTAAAATTGGAAATAGAAGCAATCAAGAAAGAACACATGGAAACAACCCTGGATATAGAAAACCAAAAGAAGAGACAAGGAGCTGTAGATACAAGCTTTACCAACAGAATACAAGAGATGGAAGAGAGAATCTCAGGAGCAGAAGATTCCATAGAAATCATTGACTCAACTGTCAAAGATAATGTAAAGCGGAAAAAGCTACTGGTCCAAAACATACAGGAAATCCAGGACTCAATGAGAAGATCAAACCTAAGGATAATAGGTATAGAAGAGAGTGAAGACTCCCAGCCAAAGGACCAGTATATATCTTCAACAAAATCATAGAAGAAAAACTTCCTAACCTAAAAAAAGAGATACCCATAGGCATACAAGAAGCCTACAGAACTCCAAATGGATTGGACCAGAAAAGAAACACCTCCCGTCACATAATAGTCAAAACACCAAACGCACAAAATAAAGAAAGAATATTAAAAGCAGTAAGGGAAAAACGTCAAGTAACATATAAAGGCAGACCTATCAGAATCACACCAGACTTTTTCGCCAGAAACTATGAAGGCCAGAAGATCCTGACTGATGTCATACAGACCCTAAGAGAACACAAATGCCAGCCCAGGCTACTGTATCCTGCAAAACTCTCAATTAACATAGATGGAGAAACCAAGATATTCCATGACAAAACCAAATTTACACAATATCTTTCTACAAATCCAGCACTACAAAGGATAATAAATGGTAAAGCCCAACATAAGGAGGCAAGCTATACCCAAGAAGAGGCAAGAAACTAATCGTTTGGCAACAAAACAAAGAGAAGAAAAGCACACAAACATAACACATCCACGTATGAATATAACAGGAAGCAATAATCACTATTCCTTAATATCTCTCAACATCAATGGCCTCAACTCCCCAATAAAAAGACATAGATTAACAAACTGGATACGCAACGAGGACCCTGCATTCTGCTGCCTACAGGAAACACACCTCAGAGACAAAGACAGACACTACCTCAGAGTGAAAGGCTGGAAAACAACTTTCCAGGCAAATGGTCGGAAGAAGCAAGCTGGAGTAGCCATTCTAATATCAAATAAAGTCAATTTTCAACTAAAAGTCATCAAAAAAGATAAGGAAGGACACTTTTATATTTATCAAAGGAAAAAATCCACCAAGATGAACTCTCAATCCTAAATATCTATGCCCCAAATACAAGGGCACCTACATACGTAAAAAGAAACCTTACTAAAGCTCAAAACACACATTGCACCTCACACAATAATAGTAGGAGACTTCAACACCCCACTCTCATCAATGGACAGATCATGGAAACAGAAATTAAACAGAGACGTGACAGACTAAGAGAAGTCATGAGCCAAATGGACTTAACGGATATTTATAGAACGCTCTACCCTAATGCAAAGGATATACCTTCTTCTCAGCTCCTCATGGTACTTTCTCCAAAATTGACCATATAATTGGTCAAAAAAAGCGGGCCTCAACAGGTACAGAAAGATAGAAATAATCCCATGCGTATCGGACCACCAATGCCTAAAAGCTGGTCTTCAATAACAATAAGGAAGAATGCCCACATATACGTGGAAATTGAACAATGCTCTACTCAATGATAACCTGGTCAAGGAAGAAATAAAGAAAGAAATTAAAAACTTCTTAGAATTTAATGAAAATGAAGGTACAACATACCCAAACTTATGGGACACGATGAAAGCTGTGCTAAGAGGAAAACTCATAGCGCTGAGTGCCTGCAGAAAGAAACAGGAAAGAGCATATGTCAGCAGCTTGACAGCACACCTAAAAGCTCTAGAACAAAAAGAAGCAAATACACCCAGGAGGAGTAGAAGGCAGGAAATAATCAAACTCAGAGCTGAAATCAACCAAGTAGAAACAAAAAGGACCATAGAAAGAATCAACAGAACCAAAAGTTGGTTCTTTGAGAAAATCAACAAGATAGATAAACCCTTAGCCAGACTAACGAGAGGACACAGAGAGAGTGTCCAAATTAACAAAATCAGAAATGAAAAGGGAGACATAACTACAGATTCAGAGGAAATTCAAAATATCATCAGATCTTACTATAAAAGCCTATACTCAACAAAACTTGAAAATCTGCAGGAAATGGACAATTTCCTAGACAGATACCAGGTACCGAAGTTAAATCAGAAACAGATAAACCAGTTAAACAACCCCATAACTCCTAAGGAAATAGAAGCAGTCATTAAAGGTCTCCCAACCAAAAGAGCCCAGGTCCAGACGGGTTTAGTGCAGAATTCTATCAGACCTTCATAGAAGACCTCATACCAATATTATCCAAACTATTCCACAAAATTGAAACAGATGGAGCACTACCGAACTCCCTTCTATGAAGCCACAATTACTTTATACCTAAACCACACAAAGACCCAACAAAGAAAGAGAACTTCAGACCAATTTCCTTATGAACATCGACGCAAAAATACTCAACAAAATTCTGGCAAACCGAATCCAAGAGCACATCAAAACAATCATCCACCATGATCAAGTAGGCTTCATCCCAGGCATGCAGGGATGGTTTAATATACGGAAAACCATCAACGTGATCCATTATATAAACAAACTGAAAGAACAAAACCACATGATCATTTCATTAGATGCTGAGAAAGCATTTGACAAAATTCAACACCCCTTCATGATAAAAGTCCTGGAAAGAATAGGAATCCAAGGCCCATACCTAAACATAGTAAAAGCCATATACAGCAAACCAGTGGCTAACATTAAACTAAATGGAGAGAAACTTGAAGCAATCCCACTAAAATCAGGGACTAGACAAGGCTGCCCACTCTCTCCCTACTTATTCAATATAGTTCTTGAAGTTCTAGCCAGAGCAATCAGACAACAAAAGGAGGTCAAGGGGATACAGATCGAAAAGAAGAAGTCAAAATATCACTATTTGCAGATGATATGATAGTATATTTAAGTGATCCCAAAAGTTCCACCAGAGAACTACTAAAGCTGATAAACAACTTCAGCAAAGTGGCTGGGTATAAAATTAACTCAAATAAATCAGTAGCCTTCCTCTACACAAAAGAGAAAAAGTCGAGAAAGAAATTAGGGAAATCGACACCCTTCATAATAGACCCAAATAATATAAAGTACCGGTGTGACTTTTAACCAAGCAAGTAAAAGATTTGTAAACAAGAACTTCAAGACTCTGAAGAAAGAAATTGAAGAAGACCTCAGAAGATGGAAAGATCTCCATGCTCATGGATTGGCAGGATTAATATAGTAAAATGGCCATTCTGCCAAAAAGCGATCTACAGATTCAATGCAATCCCATCAAAATACCAATCCAATTCTTCAAAGAGTTAGACAGAACAATTTGGTAAATTCATCTGAATAACAAAAACCCAGGATAGCTAAAACTATGCTCAATAAAAAAGGACTTCTGGGGGAATCGCTATCCCTGAACTCAAGCAGTATTACAGAGCAATTGAGATAAAAACTGCATGGTATTGGTACAGAGACAGACAGATAGACCAATGGAATAGAATTGAAGACCCAGAAATGAACCCACACACCTATGGTCACTTGATTTTTGACAAAGGAGCCAAATCCATCCAATGGAAAAAAGATAGCATTTTCAGCAAATGGTGCTGGTTCAACTGGAGGTCAACATGTAGAAGAATGCAGATCGATCCATGCTTATCACCCTGTACAAAGCTTAAGTCCAAGTGGATCAAGGACCTCCACATCAAACCAGACACACTCAAACTAATAGAAGAAAAACTAGGGAAGCATCTGGAACACATGGGCACTGGAAAAAATTTCCTGAACAAAACACCAATGGCTTATGCTCTAAGATCAAGAATCGACAAATGGGATCTCATAAAACTGCAAAGCTTCTGTAAGGCAAAGGACACTGTGGTTAGGACAAAACGGCAACCAACAGATTGGGAAAAGATCTTTACCAATCCTACAACAGATAGAGGCCTTATATCCAAAATATACAAAGAACTCAAAAAGTTAGACTGCAGGGAGACAAATAACCCTATTAAAAAATGGGGTTCAGAGCTAAACAAAGAATTCACAGCTGAGGAATGCCGAATGGCTGAGAAACACCTAAAGAAATGTTCAACATCTTTAGTCATCAGGGAAATTCAAATCAAAACAACCCTGAGATTTCACCTCACACCAGTGAGAATGGCTAAGATCAAAAACTCAGGTGACAGCAAATGCTGGCGAGGATGCGAGAAAGAGGAACACCCTCCATTGTTGGTGGGGTTGCAAGACTGGTACAACCATTCTGGAAATCAGTCTGGAGGTTTCTCAGAAAATTGGACATTGAACTGCCTGAGGATCCAGCTATACCTCTCTTGGGCAAATACCCAAAAGATGCCCCAACATATAAAAAAGACACGTGCTCCACTATGTTCATCGCAGCCTTATTTATAATAGCCAGAAGCTGGAAAGAACCCAGATGCCCTTCAACAGAGGAATGGATACAGAAAATGTGGTACATCTACACAATGGAATATTACTCAGCTATCAAAAACAACGACTTTATGAAATTCGTAGGCAAATGGTTGGAACTGGAAAATATCATTCTGAGTGAGCTAACCCAATCACAGAAAGACATACATGGTATGCACTCACTGATAAGTGGCTATTAGCCCAAATGCTTGAATTACCCTAGTGGCCTAGAACAAATGAAACTCAAGACGGATGATCAAAATGTGAAGGCTTCACTCCTTCTTTAAAAGGGAACAAGAATACCCTTGGCAGGGAAGAGAGGCAAAAGATTAAAACAGAGACTGAAGGAACACCCATTCAGAGCCTGCCCCACATGTGGCCCCATATAGAGCCACCCAATTAGACAAGATGGATGAAGCAAAGAAGTGCAGACCGACAGGAGCCGGATGTATCGAACCTGAGAGACACAGCCAGAATACAGCAAATACAGAGGCGAATGCCAGCAGCAAACCACTGAACTGAGAAAGGGACCCCCGTTGAAGGAATCAGAGAATGAACTGGAAGAGCTTGAAGGGGCTTGAGACTCCATATGTACAACAATGCCAAGCAACCAGAGCTTCCAGGGACTAAGCCACTACCTAAAGACTATACATGGACTGACCCTGGACTCTGACCTCATAGGTAGCAATGAATATCCTAGTAAGAGCACCAGTGGAAGGAGAAGCCCTGGGTCCTGCTAAGACTGAACCCCCAGTGAACTAGACTGTCGGGGGAGGCGGCAATGGGGGAGGGGGGAGGGAACACCCCATAAGGAAGGGGGGAGGAAGGGATGTTTGCCAAATGTACATAAGAAATACTCAAGTTAATAAAAAAAATACAAAAAAATAAATAAATAAGGCTGCTATGAACATAGTGGAGAATGTGTCTTTGTTATATGTTGGGGCATCTTTTGGGTACAAGCCCAAGAGAGGTATAGCTGGATCCTCAGGTAGTTCAATGTCCAATTTTCTGAGGAACCTCCAGACTGATTTCCAGAATGGTTGTACCAGTTTGCAGTCCCACCAGCAGTGGAGGAGTGTTCCTCTTTCTCCACATCCTCGCCAGCATCTGCTGTCGCCAGAGTTTTTGATCTTAGCCATTCTCACTGGTGTGAGGTGAAATCTCAGGGTTGTTTTGATTTGCATTTCCCTGATGACTAAAGATGTTGAACATTTCTTTAGGTGTTTCTCAGCCATTCGGCATTCCTCAGCTGTGAATTCTTTGTTTAGCTCTGAACCCCATTTTTTAATAGGGTTATTTGTCTCCCTGCGGTCTAACTTCTTGAGTTCTTTGTATATTTTGGATATAAGTCCTCTATCAGTTGTAGGATTGGTGACGTTCGTTTCCCAATCTGTTGGTTGCCATTTTGTCCTAACAACAGTGTCCTTTGCCTTACAGAAGCTTTGTAGTTTTACGAGATCCCATTTGTTGATTCTTGATCTTAGAGCATAGACCATTGGTGTTTTGTTCAGGAAATGTCTCCAGTGCCCATGTGTTTGAGATGCTTCCCCACCTTTTCTTCTATTATTTTGAGTGTATCTGGTTTGATTTGGAGGTCCTTGATCCACTTGGACTTAAGCTTTGTACAGGGTGATAAGCATGGATCGATGTGCATTCTTCTACATGCTGACCTCCAGTTGAACCAGCACCATTTGCTGAAAGTGCTATCTTTTTTCCATTGGAAGGCTTTGGCTACTTTGTCAAGATCAAGTGACCATAGGTGTGTGGGTTCACTTTTGCGTCTTCAATTCTATTCCACTGGTCTGTCTGTCTGTCTCTGTACCAATACCATGCAGTTTTTATCACTATTGCTCTGAAATACTGCTTGAGTTCAGGGATAGTGTTTCCCCCAGAAGTCCTTTTATTGTTGAGGATAGTTTTAGCTTCCCTGGGTTTTTTGTTATTCCAGATGAATTTGCATATTGTTCTGTCTAACTCTCTGAAGAATTGGATTGGTATTTTAATGGGGATTGCATTGAATCTGTAGATCTCTTTTGGTAAAATGGCCATTTTTACTATATTAATCCTGCAAATCCATGAGCATGGGAGATCTTTCCATCTTCTGAGGTCTTCTTCAATTTCTTTCTTCAGAGGTTTGAAGTTCTTATCATACAGATCTTTTACTTGCTTGGTTAAAATCACACCGAGGTATTTTATATTATTTGGGTCTATTATGAAGGGTGTCGTTTCCCTAATTTCTTTCTCAGCTTGTTTCTCTTTTGTGTAGAGGAAGGCTACTGATTTATTTGAGTTAATTTTATACCCAGCCACTTTGCTGAAGTTTTTTATCAGTTTAGTAGGTCTCTGGTGGAACTTTTGGGATCACTTAAATATACTATCATATCATCTGCAATTAGTGATATTTTGACTTCTTCTTTTCCTCTCTGTATCCCCTTGATCTCCTTTTGTTGTCTGATTGCTCTGGCTAGAACTTCAAGAACTATATAGAATAAGTAGGGAGAGAGTGGACAGCCTTGTCTATTCCCTGATTTTAGTGGGATTGCTTCAAGTTTCTTTCCATTTAGTTTAATGTTAGTGGCTGGTTTGCTGTGTATGGCTTTTAGTATGTTTAGGTATGGGCCTTGAATTCCTGTTCTTTCCAGGACTTTATCATGAAGGGGTGTTGAATTTTGTCAAATGCTTTCTCAGCATCTAATGAAATGATCATGTGGTTTTGTTCTTTCAGTTTGTTTATATAATGGATTACATTGATGGTTTTCCACATATTAAACCATCCCTGCATGCCTGGGATGAAGCCTACTTGATCATGGTGGATGATTGTTTTGATGTGCTCTTGGATTCAGTTTGCCAGAATTTTTTTTGAGTATTTTTGCATCGATATTCATAAGGGAAATTGGTCTGAAGTTCTCTTTCCTTGTTGGGTCTTTGTGTCGTTTAGGTATAAGAGTAATTGTGGCTTCATAGAAGGAATTCGGTAGTGCTCCATCTGTTTCAATTTTGTGGAATAGTTTGGATAGTATAGTTTGAGGTCTTCTATGAAGGTCTCATAGAATTCTGCACTAAACCAGTCTGGTCCTGGGTTCTTTTTGGTTGGGAGACCTTTAATGATTGCTTTAATGCTGCGTCTATTTCGTTAGGAGTTATGGGGTTGTTTAAATGGTTTATCTGTTCCTGAATTAACTTCGGTACCTGGTATCTGTCTAGGAAATTGCCCATTTCCTGCAGATTTTCAAGTTTTGTTGAATATAGGCTTTTGTAATAGGATCTGATGATTTTTTAATTTCCTCTGATTCTGTAGTTATGTCTCCCTTTTCATTTCTGATCTTGTTAATTTGTACACATTCTCTGTGTCCTCTTGTTAGTCTGGCTAAGGGTTTATCTATCTTGTTGATTTTCTCAAAGAACCAACTTTTGGTTCTGTTGATTCTTTCTGTGGTCCTTTTTGTTTCTACTTGGTTGATTTCAGCTCTGAGTTGGATTATTTCCTGCCTTCTACTCCTCCTTGGTGTATTTGCTTCTTTTTTCAGAACATGATACTTAAGTACAGTTTTTGGATGGGTCAGTGCCTGACATCAGGTAATTCCTATTGATTTGGCTTGAGAGCTTGGGAAGACCTCATCTACACATTTGGGGGCATGGTCCTGCTTCCATGTCTGATCTGTCTTGAGCTTACATGACTTGTACACGTCCTCAGCTATGGAGGAGGAGGGGTTTGAGGCATTGTCCTCTGTGACTGATCTGTCTTGAGCCTATGTAACCTGTGGTCATGTCCTCACCTGTGGAGGAGAGGCTTGGGGCATTGCCCTATGTGACTGGTCTGTCACAAACCTTTCTCCAGAAGTATGTAGGAGGGCTGCAGGTATGTGAGAAGGCCCTAATCTTCTGGGAGACTAGGAATGTGCCTACCATCCCTTTTAGTGTCCCTGGGGATGCGACCTATCTTGACCAGGAATCAGGGTACCTTTCACAGCCTGCTGCACCACAGTGGTTTGCTAGTGCAGACATGTGAAAGAATGTTTTTCTGAAGCAGACACAGATGAAAGGTTGTTTTGATGTAGCAAACATGTGAAAGGACCCATGATGAAGGAGTATAAATATGACCCCACAGAGAGTGGGAGAGGAGCACTAAGCATTGGTTTGGTTTGCTCCGCTTCACTATTCTTCACTAAAGTCACATATATATTGGTTCGCCTTACATAGTATTGTTGAGCTCAACTTATGATAACACCACCATTGAAAGAAACTTGCCCAAGAACTGCTCATGAGGTTTCTGTGGCAGCATGCTGCTTCTGTGGCCTCACCTCAGGCCAGTTGGCTAGCCTGACTGTTTCTTCAGGATTGAACTACAGCAGCCTGTTATCTGCCTACCTAGAAGACTGAATTGCAGCTGCTTACTCGTATTTGGTGTTTGCTACAGGACTGAACTGCTGCCCAAGAAAATCGAGCTCACCCCCAAAGAACTATTGCTGAACAGGTCCACCGTCCCAAATCCTGATTAAGTTTTCTTCCACTACCTCTGGTAGGTAGTGGACTAGAGAAGAGGTTGAACATCTATTAAAAGTAGGTTGTATCTGGATGGATGGTTCAGTGGTTTAGTAACACTGGCTCCTCATCCAGAAGACCTGAGTTCAATTCCCAGCACATACATGGCAGCTCACAGTTCTCTGTAACTCCTATTCCAGGGAATGTGACACACTCATACATGTAAAACACCAATGCACATAAAATTATACATACATATATATATATATATATATATATATATATATATATATATATATATATATATACACTCAAAAAAAAAGAAAGAAAAAGAAAAGAAAAGCCAGCGTCTTTTATGGGCTGGAGAGATGGCTAAATGGTTAAGAGCACTGACTGCTCTTCCAAAAGTCCTGAGTTCAATTCCCAGCAACCACATGGTGGCTCACAACCATCTGTAATGGGATCTGATGCCCTCTTCTGGTGCTTCGGAAGACAGCTACAGTGTACTCATATACATAAATTTTAAAAAGTAGGTTACAAAAAAAAATGTGCCTATAGATCAACACCCTCCAGTTCCATTCCCAAGGCTGGCCCCAAGAAAAGTAAGTTGATTATTTTATGTCCATGTATGATTGTACTTGTGTTAACACATTAAGGCAAAGACATGCAATCTCTCTGGTGAGCTCCAAGCTGAATTCAGTCTACCTGATCCTTATACCTGGAGCAATAGCCAATAAAGACTGATTCCAAAAGAAAAAAGCCTTAAAATTGAGTAAACATGCTGAAATTCATGTGGTCTTTAAAACAACTACTCTAAAAATATTTTTCCTGTGTCATAAGGGGGGGGCAGCAAGAGAGGAAACTTGCAGATTGAAATTTAAAGGATACTAAGTGGCCATAGAAAGTGAATACTGTGTAGGCTTTCCCCTTTCAGCTGGTCTCACCCTGAACCACATACACTCCTTTTTTTTCTTCTTTCTTTTCTTCTTGCCAGCCAATGGTTTCTCTGCTCTATGTTGAGTATGGGTAAATCAAAGATTTTGTGCAATTGATACATGTCAGTAAGAGATGATGCATACATATGTAATATGCATGTGTTATATACATCACATACCTATATAGCTCATACACACAAATAACAGGAGGCTATATCTAGTCATATATTACTCTAAAGCTGTGTAGACCATTGTAACTCTTCCCAGACAATTTACTACAAACATTTATCCATGAGAATTTTGGAAATTATTTTCATCTGTGTTCAGAGGGAGCCAGGAAAATTGATTAATTAGCATGAGGACATATGTCTGGGAAGCAGATGAACATGTACTTGGTATTTAACATCTGGGTTATTCCAAAATGTAACTCTCTGGAACCAGGGTAGGCTCCACTGACACTAGTGTAGTAGAAGTCTTTATAAATGCACACATAATTTTAAACACAACACCATGAAAAGCAAGGCACATGAATTCTCAGGTTCAAGCCTGCATGTAAATATTTGATAATCTTTTTGGCCTTGACCTTGGTCCTAGTCCTTGCCCCCACATTCATACTCCACACCGAGAGTACAAAGTTGCTGGTACAAAGATGTGCTCAACAGAACAGCTTTCTTTGAGCTGTGTAAGATAGTAACATGTGTATCCATAAACTGTGAGGATATACTCAAAACGTTTCAGAAAGAATCTATGACAATGTATACATCCTGCTCAAAGCAGGTGCAGACATGTTTAGTTCCTAGTGAAAGGGAGGGTCACAGGTGTCATTTTAAGGCACATGGTACAAGCCTGATCACTGCCTAGCCAGTCTCATCTGAAAACCCATCATTTAGTTCATACCTGGCCTTCCAAAAGAAAAGACTTCTGATCTCAATGATAAAATTTGCTTTGGCAGGTATTCCATATCAGGTAGTCTCTTTGGGATATGCAAACAGTAAGTTTGAAAGCTCTGATCAGGACTATATGTGTTACTGTCACTAATTAGGCTGATTTGCCTTCAAAAGTGCTCTTCTGGGTCCCATATCCCACATCTTGTATTTTCAGGTGCCTTCCATGGCTTCTTGGGAATTATCTAAGGCAGAGGTGAGAAGCTGAGATGCCAAGATACTCATTTCTCCTCATGGGTCCTCTACAGGCCTCAGATATACAATAACGTCCCCCTTTCCCCATCAGGTCCTAGGTAATAGGACCTTTCCTTACTACCTGCCCGCCCTGTGTTAGGTCTCACCCCATCTTCCTCCCTTGTACTGATACTAGATACTCTGTCTCTAGGACACTTTAGGAACCATCAGGACTTGGTAATGCCCTGTAACCTTGACCCAAAAATTTTGCCACAATCCTCCCATGTCACCCTCACGACTATAATCTAAGAGGGTGTCCATAATGATCTTGAGACCTTTCTTCTCTAGCCATGAAAAATATTGCCAGACCCATTCAAAATGCCTTCATGCCTCCAAGCTCATATTGAGGGCACTGAAAGGACTGCGCCAGAGACCCATTAGCTGATTTGGGACAAGGAAGGACAAAGGTAGGTGAACAACCCAAAGACACCACCTCTCCTGGCACAGCTGTGACACGAGAGGGGGAGAGCATCATTTCCAAGAAGCAATATGTGAATGTTTGAACAGCGTATCAATGGAGCAGCCATAATCAGCCTCAGAAGGGTGTGGAAATGAGCTTTGTAGGGCTCTTCTGAGGACTGATGCTATTCCTGTTCTCATGAGACACAAAGAGGGGAGGAACTACTCTGAATTTCAAAAGACTCATTGTTAAAGTGCTTGAGCTTAAGGGTCTCAGTCTGAATGTTTTGGTTGTGGGGTGGGGTGTTGGTTTGCTGTTTTGTTCCTTTACTTATTGTTTTAAGGCAGGGTCTCACTATGTAGCTCTAGCTGTTCTGGAACCCATTATGTAGATCATGCTGACCTCCCAGTCAGAGATCTGCCTGCCTCTGCTTCCTGGGCTCTGGGATTGAATGTGTGTACTACCACCTCGCCTGGATTCAGATTGAGGGTTTTCTATGTGCATTGAGCCTTCGTTGCCATCCTGCCTTCTGTCCTGTGGTCTAAACCCTTTCTCACTGCCGTAGAAACAAAGCATCCCCACCTGATTTCTACCTCTTTCCTTGTATTAATCTGTGGTCTAACTGGGCAAAGCAAAGTGGTAAGGAGCCCAGTGATTCCTGCTCTTTCCATTAGCTGCTCTTAGACATCCTTTTACACCTCAGGTCACTTTTAGAGCCACTTTCCTCCATTTATTGTCTTCTGTTAAGATGCCTGCCCTTTACAGCTTCCATCCCACAACGATTACTTTTAGCAAATTATATCTAAAATGCCGAGTAATGCTTGTCTTTCTGAGATAGATCAGAGGAACACACCTCTCACTCTGACCCTGGGATATTAAGCCCCATTTATCATTGTTAAATTATTTTAAGTATTATTAAATGCTAGAATTGTTAGTGCTTTTTGAAACTTTCTTTGACTCTACTGTAAATATCCACTGAATGTTCTCTCTGTGTAACTCAGACTCTTTGGAACAAACTTTGTCACAGGTCATTCCCCATGCCTGTCAGCCTTAAGGAGCTCTGATTTGGAAGCCTACCGAAGTGCCTGAGTTGTAACCAGATGACTTGTAACGCTGCACAGATACCTTGAACAGGCTGCATTGCGGAGACATATGCATGCCAACTCAAGCTGCAGGAGATGCTCTACCGGCTATGGTGTTTTCAAGTAGCTTTAAGAGTTTTCTGTTTGGATTTGTATTTTGGCATTTCAGGCCTGGATATACTCCTTAGAAGACTGCGCAGCTACTTTCACCCAGGCCAGAGAGCAATACTTCCCCCGGGGGCCTAGCAGGATGGCTGCCATTGGTCCAGTTCACAAAGCTCCATTGGCATGAAGAATTGTGCAGTTACTGGTGCAAACACCTTTGCCACAGCTCCATTCTTACCGTACGACCTGGAAGTTGGATTTACTTTCTGGGTGAGTTTACCCTCTGCTACTATAATGTTAAGTTCACTGTGGTCTTTTCTGGCCAGTTTCAGGGTGTGGGTTTTGTTTTTCATGACACACAGGGCTAAGCTGGTAGCCTGAACAGGAGAAGGCAGCTGAGGCAGCAGCCTCCTAGAAACAGCATCTGCTGTCCCTGCAGAGGCAGCAGTCCATGCAGTAGCGTCAGTAGCCGCAAGAGGGCAGTAGAAGAGAGAGATGGGGGGGGCTGGGCAGAAAGGATGCAACAAGGGATAACAGACAGGGGAGCCAGAGTCTTTTTTTTATTATTATTAACTTGAGTATTTCTTGTATACATTTCCAGTGTTATTCCCTTTCCGGTTTCCGGGCAACATCCCCTCCCCCTCCCTTCCTTATGGTGCTCCCTCCTATCCTCCCCATTGCCGCCCTCCCCCCAACAATCTAGTTCACTGGGGTTCAGTCTTAGCAGGGACCCAGGGCTTCCCCTTCCACTGGTGGGAGCCAGAGTCTTAATGTTAAAGAAAGACAGAAGGCCTTGAGGAGCCAGAGTTTAGAAAGGGTGGAGTCTACGTCCCTGAAAGTGTTCAAGGAGCCTGGAAGGGCCAAAGGTCGTCAAAAATCTAGATATTGTGTCTGTGACAGTAGCCAAGGATCCCAACACTGTAGACCCTAGATCTGGGATGCTAGCCTCAAGGAACAGAGCACCCTAAGAAAGCAATGTCAAACTTTTGAGTGCTCCCTAATCCTGGTCCTCTCTGCTGCTGAAAATTGGGACTTGTAATGGTGTGAGTCGCTCACAGACAATGTGGTTTAAATCCTTGAGGAATAAGGCTCAAACCAAAGAAGTGGAAGCCAAAGACTCTGGATTCTTTAGTGAGGAGTAATATCATCCATCCTCAACACCTGGGGGCTGTAGAACTCTGGGTCTGCCATTCCTGGCCATAGGCTTTCATCAGACAGAATCCCAGCAGTGTTAATTCCAGAGGATGTCTTTCCCACCAACTCACCATTTCTCCAGGTAGAGTAAAAATCACCATGTGTTTCTCATTGTGTGTGTGTGTGTGTGTGTGTGTGTGTGTGTGTATTCCCCTTAATATTCTTATACTTTGATTTTATTATTACTATTTTCCTGAGAGTCATTTGGTCAAAGCAAGCTTTATGTTGAGAGGCTCATTTTCCTCACACATTTAGTCATGGAGAATTAGCGTGCTTCTGTCATAGTAGAAATGTATTGAAGACAAATGCTAAGATTCCCATTTGTTTATTTCTTGTCTCTCAAAAGGGTATTCTTTTCTCTCTTGTGTTTTTCATGGTGTTCTTTTTACATTCATGTGAAATATGTCCCTAGGATAGAAGGTAGCAAATTATATAAATGAGATTAAGATCAACAATGTTTGGATGCATGTTAATCCTTAATTTGTTGCACAGTAAGAAAGTTACCAAGCAGATGTTTAGGAAAATATAAAAAGAAATTAAATTGAGTGACAAATTTTAAAAATTATTTTTATTTTTTGTATATGATTGCCCATAAGCAGGTATATACACTGCGTGAAAGCCTGGTCTTCATGAAGTCTAGGGTACCAGGTTCCCTAACAATAGAGTTAAACTGTCAAAAACTGGTGTGGAGTTGCAGTTATGGTGCTATCTATGTATGGGGGTACTCTTCAACAGCAAAAAAAAAAAATGTTCTTAACTGCTGAGCTGTCTCTTCAGCCTTGACATTAGTACTTCTATTAACATTATCCACTTTCTAAGTTCATCATTTTTCTGGATCCCAGAGGCAAAGTATTATTAGAACCCATGCCAAACTAAAGCATTCTTCATGTGCTCTCTGGGTCTTGGTCAGCACAGTGGCTGACTAATACTTTCCATAGAAAGTAACTATGATGGAGTTCAAATCAGCTTACACTTGCTGCTTTTCTTAGTGCAGCCCTCAGTGCAACAGTAAGACTCAAAGGCCCTTGAAGTTTCTAGAACCTTGGCATGCTGATTTACTTTCCTTCCTTCCCTTGATCCCACCTGATGAATTGAAAATTTACTCTTGGTCTACAGTCCTTGAAGATGCCATATGGTGCTGGGATTTTCATATTCTATGAAAAGCGTAAGATATTTAAAGTATATTTAACTCTGAATAGACTGCATAGAATCGATATTCTAGAGTCTAAGCAGTCCATTCAGAATTAAATATCTATATTTTAATTATAAAATGAACCACTCTCAAAGGTTTACAAAAGGGACATAATAGAACTACAGTAGATTAATTTTTAATGACATGAGAAATTTCAAAGAACAAAAATAAGGTTTATTGTACCCAAAGAACTCAGAGTGTAGGAAACAGAAATGAAACTCAGACAAAGCAAAGGTGTGTCTTCAACACTGTTAAAGACTGTGCAATGGGTTGAGAAAAGAGAGCCCCAACTGGACTCAGCATGAAATGCATCTCACATATAATGAATGCTGTAGTGATCTCCACCCCTCAAAAACTGACAGGAGCTGATCTGATGCAAATTACAATAGGGCCTTTTTATTTGAGCTAGCTTTGGCCCTCCAATGCACCACTTGTGGTGGGAGAGCCCCAAATATCTATCAGGACAAGGCTTTATAGTAAGCAGCAAGCAGGATATAAGTGTGCAAGCATCTAATTGGAAAGCTACTGTGTCCCTTAACATATTTGGCTGGTGCTGGGAATCACATCATAAACTCAATTTCTGCTCCCCTCTGCATTGGTGGTCCTTAGGCAGGGGTGATCTTGTAACCTGGGGTACAGGTTTGTTGGAGGAAAAAACCTGGAGATGCTGGTCTTGTAAAGGGTGTATCCTGGAGATGCTGGTCTTGTTGGAGATTAGCCTACAGACTGGAGCTAGGCTCGGGTTTTGTTAGAGGGCAACTTGGAAATTAATGCTAGGTGTCAGCCTGTTAGTTTACCTGAATTCTCTAAAATGGAGTCTGAACTTAAAAGATTTGGCCTCTCAATGCTATATGTAGGCTATAGGTCAGTGCAAATATATATCCTTGGCAAACTTCAATAATAACTAAAACCAGAGACGATAGTAACATCTGACAATGTGGACAACATAGCAAAGAAAAATCTCAGAGATGATGAGGAGTAAGTCTGAACTACTGTAACTATTGAAGGTGTAACCATTTGTGGCTATAGTCACTCCCAAGGTTAATAATTCCATAGCACTCATGGAAATCTTGAGGTAGCTGGCATAATGATTAAAATTACTACAATACAATGATTTAAACCAAAATCAAGCAAGTGAAAATGTGTCTGGAAAGACATCTTCTGCTGAGAATTGCCTGCATCCGACTGACCTATCGACAAGTTTGTGTTGCATTTTTTTCTTGATAGCTATTTAGTATGGCAGAGGGACAATATACAATGTACAGTGCCACCACTGGGCAGATGGTCTAGGGTGGTATAAAAATGCAGGCTGAGCAAGTGATGGGGACCAAGCAACAAGCAGTATTCTTCTATGTTCTCTGTCTCAGTTCCCACTTCCAGGTTTCTGCTCTGATTTCACTGCAGGATGGGTTATGACCTATGAGTCATTAAACATAACAACAGTTTTTCCTCCCTAAGTTGCTTTTGATCAATATTTTATCACAACAGAAGCCAAATAAAAAATCATTATTTAGTATAATCTTTCAAAAGTTATATCACATATATACATTTATAATGTGCCTTCTAAATAACTAGCTTGGATCCTTTCCCATTGTGAGTATGGCTTTCTTTGGGCCATCTCATAGATACACAGGATTCAAAAGTTTCAATATAACACAAGTTAGTTGTGCACTTTCGTGTTGATGTGTGATTGCACTGTTTGCAAATTGAAATTGAAATTGAGGACTGTATGATCATTATTATATGTACAACAGTATTCACCCAAGTTCATTTAAAATGGTATAAGGGTAAGGTTGAACAATGTTGACCCTTCCCAGTGAAGGATGATTGAATAAAACGATGGTGATGGTAAACAATATTGTATCATCTGAGACCCCGTGAGTCATTTGTGTCAGCTTGGGATTTGGCTCACTTCTCTAATGATGCCATGTGAGTCCTATAACACATGAGTCAGAGATATCAGATCTCAAGAGGAAAAGGAACAACAGAAAGCAGCAGAAGCAACACTGTCAGCTGGTCATCCTGGGGATGGTCTCATCTGGTCCTGGACCCATGTCTCCCACCACAGCCTTCTAGCTTCTCTTGGCTGGAAGGTGACTCTGCTGGGTCTCATTTAACGCCATCACCTCTTCTCCACCTTGACCCATTTCTACTCTTGAAACAAACCTTCTTTCCCAAGACTTCAGCACCTCTCCCCCATGAACATTCCCAGAAGGCAGGGAGTATAATTACTTTAGCTGTGCAGGTGAAGAGATTGAAGCCAGCAGAGAGCAGGTTCTAGACCTGCAGCTGCACCTTGGGTCAGTAGGCACCTGGTGGAACCCCTTACCTCTTAACATATAGCCTCGATTCTCACAAGCTACTAGGGCTTTTTGTTCGTGGTTTTGTTGTTGTGATGGTGGTGGTGGGTATTGTTGTTGTTTTGCTGCTGTCTCCTCTGATGAGTCTGTCTGTCCTGTGGGTACTAGCCTATGAAAACACCAACAAAACCTCCATCTAACCACAGTGGTCAGGCGCTTCTTGTAGAGACAAAGCTAGATGCTGACAAACATGTGATACTACTTTCATCCTCACACGGAAGAGAGAGAGAGAGAGAGAAGGATGTGGGACAAACACAGACAAACCCTCAGAGCCTGCTCCTAAAGGTGTCACAACTCCTCACCTGCAGACCATGTATTCAAATACATGATCCTGGAGGAAGAATTTCTCATTCACCTTCTGGAATGTAAAGTTTATCCTTGTTGTTTTGTTTTAAAAGTAGGTACCTTGGTTTTAATTTTATATGAACTCACATTTAAGAGATTGCCTTTAGTAATAGATAAAACTTGGACTTTTTTTTTTTTTTATTAACTTGAGTATTTCTTATATACATTGAGGTTATTCCTTTTCCCCTCGGGCAAACATCCCCCTCCCCCCCCTTCCTTATGGGTGTTCCCCTCCCAACCCTCCCCATTGCCGCCCCTCCCCCACAGTCTGGTTCACTGGGGTTCAGTCTTAGCAGGACCCAGGGCTTCCCCTTCCACTGGTGATCTTACTAGGATATTCATTGCTACCTATGAGGTCAGAGTCCAGGGTCAGTCATGTATAGTCTTTGGGTAGTGGCTTAGTCCCTGGAAGCTCTGGTTGCTTGCATTGTTGTACATATGGGGTCTCGAGCCCCTTCAAGCTCTTCCCAGTTCTTTCTCTGATTCCTTCAACGGGGTCCTAGTCTCAGTTCAGCGTTTGCTGCTGAGTATTCTCTGTATTTGCTGTATTCTGGCTGTGTCTCTCAGGATCGATCTACATCTTCTCCTGTCGGTCTGCACTTCTTTGCTTCATCCTTCTTGTCTAATTGGGTGGCTATATATGTATGGGCCACATGTGGGGCAGGCTCTGAATGGGTGTTCCTTCAGTCTCTGTTTTAATCTTTGCCTCTCTCTTCCCTGCCAAGGGTATTCTTTTTCCTCATTTAAAGAAGGAGTGAAGCATTCACATTTTGATCATCCGTCTTGAGTTTCATTTGTTCTAGGGATCTAGGGTAATTCAAGCATTTGGGCTAATAGCCACTTATCAATGAGTGCATACCATGTATGTCTTTCTGTGATTGGGTTAGCTCACTCAGGTTGATATTTTCCAGTTCCAACCATTTGTTTGCCTCCCAATTTCATAAAGTCGTTGTTTTTTGATAGCTGAGTAATATTCCATTGTGTAGATGTACCACATTTCTGTATCCATTCCACTGTTGAAGGCATCTGGTTCTTTCCAGCTTCTGGCTATTATAAATAAGGCTGCTATGAACATAGTGGAGCACGTGTCTTTTTATATGTTGGGGCATCTTTTGGGTATATGCCCAAGAGAGGTATAAGCTGGATCCTCAGGCAGTTCAATGTCCAATTTTCTGAGGAACCTCCAGACTGATTTCCAGAATGGTTGTGCCCAGTCTGCAACCCCACCAACAATGGAGGAGAGTGTTCTCTTTCTCCACATCCTCGCCAGCATCTGCTGTCACCTGAGTTTTGACCTTAGCCATTCTCACTGGTGTGAGGTGAAATCTCAGGGTTGTTTTGATTTGCATTTCCCTTATGACTAAAGATGTTGAACATTTCTTTAGGTAAAACTTGGACTTTTAATATTTGTTTCTCTCTCTCTCTCTCTCTCTCTGTGTGTGTGTGTGTGTGTGTGTGTTTGTGTGTGTGTGTGTACACTTAAGTGTATGTGTGTGCACAGTATATATGCAGGAGCCTGTGAATGTCAGAAGAGGGCATCAGACCCCTTGGAACTAGAGTTAGCAAGTCGTTATGAGTTTCCCTGTAGTTAACGGGCCTTGAACCTGTCTACTACAAAACCAGTAATTATTCTTAACTGCTGAGCCATCCCTCAAGCCTAGACTTTGGAATTTTAGTGCTAGAATTATTAGACTTCAGTGACTTTTGAAGTTTGACTGCATGTACTCTACATTAGGAGATCGCCATGAGCCCATGGTGACAAGGATTGGGGGTTACTCTTAAGTGGTGTGCTTGGATATCATGCAGGCAAAGGTGGAGATGTGGTGGTTAATATTAATTGTCAATTTGACAAGATATAGAATCAGCCAAGAGAAAAAATCCTGGGCACATGGAGGATTATATAGATTAGGCTAATTGAGTGGTAAGATTCCCATCCTGTTTCTGCTTCCAGAATGTAAGCAACAATATTTCATGGGCTGGGGTTATGGATTGAATAAACAGGAGAAAGTGACCCAACATAACAATCATGTCCTTCTACTGCCTGACTGTGGTGACCTCTTGTCATCATGCTTTCCCCACTGTGATGGGCTTTGCTCTCAGACTGTGAACCAAAATAAACTCTTCCTTTCATATAATATTTTTACCCTTACTTACTCTTGGGGTGGTAGTGGAAGGAGCAGCTTGTCACAGTGTATGTGAGGAGGTCAGAGGACAACTTGCAGGATTGCATTATTTTTCTTCCACTGTAGGATTCAGGGATTGAACTCAGGTCATCAGGCTTGGTGGCAAGCACTTCTACTTGCTTTCAAGTATTTCACCCCTCTCTTTCACTTTACATTTATGTTTGTTTTGTCCAGGGCAGGTGCCAGGGGTACATGTGTTATGGTCAGAGGACAAATCTTGTGAATTGGTTCCCTCCTTTTATGACATGGGTTCCAGGAAGAGCACTTAGGTCATCTGTCTGGGCAGTTGATTCTGCTTTCTAGCCCTTAAGTTTTTTTTCCATAGTGATGAGAATAGTCACTAAAATTATGAGGAATCCTATTTTGGATATGTAACTAGATAAAGAAAAATCAAATCAAGATTATATAATGTTGTCTGCATTCTCGTGTTCATTGAGGTAATAATAGTTAAAATTTGCAAGCAACTTAAGTGTCCAGGGACAGATCAATGGACAAATAAACCATATAGCCCTACACATGTGGCTATGTTTTCCTAAGTATACAAGGAAAGTTCAGCTATAAAAAAAAAAATGTCGTTCTTCAGTATGTGAAAACTTGACTGCAGCTGCATGATATATCCTAAAGTGAAATCAGCCAGACATACTAAAACAAATACTATACTGATAGTGCTTATACAAATCTACAGCAACCTAATTCATAGAGAGAGCATAGAATGGTAGTGTCCAGAACCTTGTAGATGAAGAAGCATTGGTTAAAGCTTCACTTATAAGAGGAAAAGGTTCTGGAGATGTAATGGAATGTAGTGGTCACTATTCTGTGTCATAGTTGAAAACTTCTCAGAGAGTACATTGGAACTGTTCTCACTACCAAAAGGTAAAGGAGTGAGTTGACCATTACATTGTGTATACATATATCAAAAGCTCATGCTGCATACCTTAAATAGACATGATTCTTAGTAGTTGGTTGCAACTGAAAAGTATGTGATGTTCTGAGAAGAGAATATTTGAAGTGGTTGAAATATACCCTCTGGATGATACTGCAACATTGGGAGTCATCATTTTGCCTTACACAAAGCAAACCCTGCGTACAATTTGTATTAGACATAAATTATTTTTATAGCTATAGCATTTGTTTCTTCTCTTGGGCATCAGCTTGTTTTATTTCTGTGCAATTAAGGCAGAGATAATCTTGCACACACTCTATTATAAAGCAGCACATCCTATAGCCAACCAAATGTGTATGTGTATGTGAGAAGACCAATTTTCAACTCTGCCTCTCTCCATCTTTTGAACAGACCTTTGATGAGTTTCTAGGGTTTGTCAGTTCCCACAGTGGCCACTGGAGAGCGATGCTGCCTTTCAGATGCCACCTGCTGGCACATAATCTGAAAAAAAACTCTCTCTCTCTCTCTCTCTCTCTCTCTCTCTCTCAGTTCATGTATTTAACTCCTTTTTAAGGATCAGATAAATAAAATGAGACATATGTCGCATGTACGAAAGAAAAGGAAATATGATAACAGCACCAGTCCTGCTCCCAGATCACCATTTTCATCCCTGGTCATGGTGTAGACCAGTCTCTCCAGGCTCCTGTGATGCTCCTCCCCAGTTCTCCTCCCCAGTTCTGCATGACTCATGTCGTTGATTTTGCTAATAAACCATCACAAGACACACTGTTATTTTTTTTGTAAATTAAATGAATAGACCTCTCTTATTTGCCCAGGTATTCATGTTCATCTCATGTACTTGAATTCCTACCAATAAATGTATACAAGCTAAGTTTCCTAATAACCTATTTCCTTTGAGAAGTATATTTAAAGTAATGAACAGTTAAAGGATGGGCATCAGTATACCAAGGAAATGAACTGCCAAACCAAGTCAGTGTAACATTTCCTGTTCCTGATAAAGTAGATTTAAAGCCAAAATTTAAAAAGAAGAGGACAACTGCATATTAATAAAGAGAACAATCCTTCACAGTGAAATATAAATTCTAAACATGTACTAATTGAATTTTATTATATCAAATTCCAGAAAAATAACATGGCCAGACATAAAAGCACATATTGACCAAAACACGATAATCATGAATGAGTTAAATACCCTATTCTCACCAATAGGCACATTGTTTAGACAAAATTCCAACATCAAAATTAAATGGCACTATAGATCAAATGACTCCACAGGTAGTTCATCCAACAGCCACAGGTTATGCATTCTTCACGTGGAAATTTCTCTAATGTACACAAAATGACTCAACAAATCAAGAAAACTGCAGTATTTTCTAGCATTCAATCTGATCCAATGGAATGAGCGTGAAAATCAATCACAAAAGAAATACAAAACCCATAGTCTCATGGATATTGAACAATACACTATTGAATAATCAGTAGATTACTGAATAAAGATACAGCAAACTTAAGAAATTCCTAGAAAAAGATATAAAGACACAGCAGCCAGGCTTGGAGGTACAAGCCTGTCATCCCAGAACATGGCAGGTGGAGGCACATAGATTGGGAGTTCATGGCCAGTCTCTGCTATATATTGTTTAAAGCAATTCATGCTCCAAGACACTCTGTCTAAAAATGGGGGGGGGTTCTAAGAGGACAATTTATAGCTCTAAATTCTTATAAATGAGATCATCAGAGATAACTCAAATATATAAATTCACAATGTGGCTCAAGACTTAGAAACCATGGATAAGTGCAACATAGACAGAAGGTAGTAGTAAGGTTTGGGGTAGTGATTAATGAAATTGGAATGCAAGCAGCAATAGAAAGAACCAAACCAAATACTTGGATCTTTGAAAAGAAAACAATAAAATTGATAAACTTTTAGCAACTCAACCAAAGGAAAGCAAAGGACCCAAATTCACAAAGTTATAGATGAAAAGGGGACATTACAGTGGATGCAGATGAAATTCAGAGGATCATTGTGGTAATTTTTTGGAAAGGTATTTTTCCAATAAAATAAAGGAAACAGAAGAAATGCATGCATTTCTAGACACATGTGATCTTCCAAGATGAAACTTAAAGGGTAGAAACAACTTAAATCTATAATAGGGATGAAATTGAACCAATAATTAAGAATTTGCTCTTGCACCAAAAATCCAGCACCACAATGGATTCACTGGTGAAATCTTGGACTTTTAGGGGACTAACATCAAGGTTCTGCAAATTATTCCATAAGATAGAAAGCAAAGGAAATGTACCAAACTTCCATTACAAAGCCAGTAGTACCCTAATACCAAATCTTGATAAAAACACATATACACCCTACCACACAGAATTACAGACCAATTTCTCTAATTAATATGAGCAAAATTATCAATAAAAAGGAACACATTTTTTATAAATGCACATCATGAAAGAGCTAGCTCCATTCCAGGTAAGCAATGGTGCTTTAACATATACAAATCAACAAATACAAAAGAAAAGATAAATATACCCAAGGGTGTTTACATGATCATCCCAATAGATTCAGAAAAGGCTTTCAGCAAAGTCTAACATGGCTTCATGACAAAGACAGTGAAGACGCTATAACTAGAAGGAACATATATGACAACTTTTGGGAACATACTAAATGAGTAAAAGCAAAAAGGATTAACTCTAAAATCAGGAATGAGACAAGTTGCCTCCTCTCTCTCTCCATTCTTATGGAATACAGTGCTTGAAGATGTAGCACAATATAAAGAAAGAAAGAGAAATATAAGAAATAAAATTATCCTTATTTCCACATGATCCATACAGCCTAAATAATATAAAAATGTCACCAGAAAAGTCTTAGAACTGATTATAAAATTTAACAAATAGCAGAATATAAGAACACTGTCCATTCTCTGATTCTTAGCATATTCAATCTTTTTAATTGAACTTTTTTGAGAATTCATTACAGGTTCACTCTTCCTCCCTCCAGCTCCAGCTCCTTCTATGGCCCCTCTTCTCCCTCCCAAACTCAAACTCATGACTTCATCTTTAATTATTATTTCACACATACACACCCTGTTCCAAATGCAGAGAACAACAGACTCTGAAGTACCTATCCCCAACTGATATATTTGTAATACAGTCCTAATGTTCAGGAAACACTACAGAAAGGATTAGGGGTGGTGCTGAATATTGTAATAAAAGGACTAGGAAGTCTGCAGTGGTGGTGTGTGTGTGTGTGTGTGTGTGTGTGTGTGTGTGTGTGTGTGTGTGTGTAATATAATTAATTATATATTATATTATAATATATATCCTGCAGAGTCCAGTTAGTGTTGTTTGTATTTGTGTTTAGGACTGAATAGGACAGATACTCCACTGTCTGTTTTTATCTGCATTTGAAGCACTGTGGCTTTCTGCAGTGGTTTACATCTGCTGTAAAAAAAGAAGCTGCTTTGATGAAGGTCAAGATATATTTATATGCAGGTATAAGGATATACATTTAGAATGCCATTACAAATTATATTGGTTTAAGAAAATGACAGTGATAGGTTCTTCTCTAGTGTATATGACTTCACAGTCATGGGTGATTGACTAGGTTTACAAACCAAGCACGAATTTCCTCATATTGACTGGGCCTTAAGTCCAATTAACTGCTGTTCATTACCCCTATGATATAAATGCAACTATTGCATTCTTGGGCATACCTTGTTGAGCTGGTCATTGTTATGATATGTAAGCTTTTATAGTTGGATAGGACTAATAATCACTTTCTCCCTTGGCAGCTAGAATAGCTCCTTCAGATACCCCAAGATCCAGGAGGCTTTCAAGTTTGTTACAACAGGGTTCCTCAAAGATCTGTGTCTGAAAGCATGTGATGTCTTCAACAATATGGTCCTATGTTCAAGTTCTGGAAGGCAACAAAGGGCAATGGCAATAGTCTATCTTGTTTTGGAAGTCTCTTGGACTTCCCTGATAAGCAACTAGAAGGGGACTTTCTCATGCCTGGTACTGGGCTTTTTGTTAGATGGTCCATGGTACTTGGTGGGAGAATTATCACCCCTAAGTGCCATATCTTCTTTAGATTATATATCTATGTATTCATATAGAAACATATATGCAATTACAGGTAAATGTATTAAAAATAATATGATTGCCTATGGCTTCTTAAACAATCTTGGTGATTTTAAGCCTCTTTGCCTTGTCTCCACCCCACTCTTCCACAGTTAAAGCACTTCCATTTCTCTTATTTCCTCATTCATAACACCTGTGTTCAGCTATCTCCCACTTTAGAATGCTCCCACTCCAGTATAATGTGTTCTGGTTCATCTATTTATCTGAGAATTTCATTATTTCATTTTGTCTTTCCAGTTCAATAGAATTATTTCTATATATATTATGTTATGTGTTATATGTCTTATTTTATATGTCATGTGTCATTATATGGTATATGTTGTCATATGCTGTCATAAAATATATTGTATGTTATGATATATTATATTACATATTACACATTATATTACATATTAAATATCATATTATATATTATATACCATATATCAGAGTTTTATATATACTACATATCACATATATATTAAATGTATATATTATATATACTATATATTATTATATAGTATATATTATAATATATATTATAGTATATATAATATATTGTAGTACATAGTATATATTATAGTACATAGTATATAGTATAGTATACTATATATATATATATGTGTGTGTGTGTCACATTTTCATTATATATGCACCAGTTGAAGGAATGTAGCAAATTTTATAGATTATGATAAAAATTGATATCTCAATTCTGTGGGTATTCACTAAGCAATTTAGGATTACTGTACTGTCTGTTGCAAAATGTACCAAGGATCTATTTTAAATTTATTATCCTAAAGGATATTCAAATGGATCAACAATGCTAAAATAAAAACTGAAGGTGCATAAAGAGCACACGAGAAAATGTTTTATAGAATTCAGTGTTTATAAAAGTTAGACTAATAAAATTAGGGGCTGGAAAGATTGCTAACCAGATAAGAGTCCTAGACACACTTCCAAAGACCCAGGTTCAATTCCCAGCACCCACATGGCAGCTCACAACTATCCATAACTCCAACCTGATGCCCTCTCTTCTAGCCTCCAAGGACATCATGGACACATGTAGTGTGCAGACATACACACAGAGAAGCACCAATACACATAAAAATAAAATAAATACAAGATTTTAAAAAGAATACATGAGAAAATATTTTATAGAACTTAGTGTTTATGAGAAAGTAAGACTAACAAATTTAGTAATGCACAATTTAAAACCTTACTTATAGAAATTGACCAGGAACAATATGGGGAAATGTTTTGTAAGGAACATGTTAATTAAATATTAAATTAAAGTAAGTTGTATAAAACACCACGAAAAAGTAATTCTGGGAAAATGATTGTAAAAATTGGGTGAATATATAAGTTGCTTAAACTCACTTTGAATTTCAAATGCTTTTACTTTTCATTCATGATTATGCAGCAGTGAACGTATTTGAGAACTCATAAGATTGGTAAAAATGTAGGGAAATACACATACAGTGGATGTACAATAAATGACAAACAAAATGTATTACAAATTTTGAGTTAGAAATTATATTTCCCGAACCTCGCTGATCCCAGCCCACAGCTCCCTGCTCTCAAACCCCGTGGGAGAAGGAGCTCACCACCCAGACAGATGGGCACCCCTGAGACTGCAGGGCAGGAGAGACCTCCAGTACTGCCCACCCTTGCCCATATCCCTGGCCCAAGAGGAAAATGTATAGGGCCTCTGGGAACAGGAAGTTAGGGGCACTCAACGCTGCAGTCCAGACATCTCCCAGATCTGAAGGGACCCGGTCAAACATCTCCCTGGACCCAAATCCCGTGGGAGGGAGAGCTAGACCTTCAGAGGGGCAGACATGCCTGGGAAGCCAGAGGACACTACTCTATGCCCACATTTCTGACTCTAGAGGAAAACTCCTAGCGCCATCTGGGTCCCCTGTGCACAGGGTCCCGAGTGAAGGCCGGGCAGGCCCTGCTGGTTGCTGCCCTCACAGAGAGCTGAAACCTACCTCTCAGAAGAGACTCCAGGCCTGAGACCAGAGGTAAGACCAACTTTTCTGCTCCAAGTGACCTGCCTGGTGGACACAGGATGCACGCCCACAGGAACACCTGAAGGCCAGTATACAGGAACAACTACATGCCTGAAAGCAGAACACAGTTCCCATAACTGGCTGAAAGAAAACAGGAAAACAGGTCTACAACACTCCTGACACACAGGCTTATAGGAGAGTCTAGCCACTGTCAGAAATAGCAGAACAAGGTAACACCAGGGACAACGTGATGGCAAGAGGCAAGCGCAGGAACCCAAGCAAGAGAAACCAAGACTACATGGCATCAGCGGAGCCCAATTCTCCCACCAAAGCAAACACTGAATATCCAAACACACCAGAAAAGCATGATCTAGATTTAAAGTCATATTTGATCATGATGATGGAGGACTTCAACAAAGACATAAAGAACTCCCTTAGAGAAATGCAGGAAAACACAAATAAACAAGCACAAGCCTACAGAGAGGAAATGCAAAATCCTTGAAAGAATTCCAGGAAAACACAATCAAACAGGTGAAGGAATTAAAAATGGAAATAGAAGTAATAAAGAAAGCACAAAGGGAGACAACCCTGGATAAAGTAAATCAAAGGAAGAGACAAGGAGCCATAGATATAACCATCACCAACAGAATACAAGAGATAGAAGAGAGAATCTCAGGAGCAGAAGATTCTATAGAAATCATCGAAACAACTGTCACAGTTAATGTAAAACGGAAAAAGCTACTGGCCCAAAACATACAAGAAATCCAGAACACAATGAGAAGATCAAACCTAAGGAACATAGGTATAGAAGAGAGTGAAGACTCCCACCTCAAAGGACCAGTAAATATCTTCAATAAAATCATAGAAGAAAACTTCCCTAACCTAAAGAAAGAGATGCCCATAAACATACAAAAAGCCTACAGAACTCCAAATAGATTGGACCAGAAAAGAAACTCCTCCCGTCACATAATAGTCAAAACACCAGATGCACAAAACAAAGAAAAATATTACAAGCAGTAAGGAAAAAGGTCAAGTAACATATAAAGGCAGACCTATCAGAATCACACCAGACTTCCACCAGAAACTATGAAAGCCAGAAGATCCTGGACAGATGTCATATTGACCCTAAGAGAACACAAATGCCAGCCCAGGTATCCAGCAAAACTCTCAATTAACATAGAGGGAGAAACCAAGATATTCCATGACAAAACCAAATTTACACAATATATTTCTACAAATCCATCCCTACAAAGGATAATAAAGGGTAAAGCCCAACACAAGGAGGCAAGCTACACCCTAGAAAAAGCAAGAAACTAATCATTTTGCAACAAAACAAAGAGAAGACAAGCACAAAAACATCTGACCTCCAAAAAGAAATATAACAGGAAGCAACAATCACTATTCCTTGATATCTTTCAACATCAGTGGAGTCAATTCCCCAATAAAAAGACAGAGAATAACAAACTAGATACGCAATGAGAAACCAACATTTTGCTGCCTACAGGAAACACAACTTGGAGAAAAAGACAGACACTACCTCGGAGTAAAAGGCTGGAAAACAACATTCCAAGCAAATGGTCTAAAGAAACAAGCTGGACTAGCCATTCTAACATCGAATAAAATCGATGTTCAACCAAAAGTCATCAAAAAAGATACGGAAGGACACTTGATATTCATCAATGGAAAAATCCACCAAGATGAACTCTCAATCCTAAATATCTATGCTCTAAATACAAGGGCACCTACATACATAAAAGAAACCTTACTAAAGCTCAAAGCACACATTGCACCTCACACAATAATAGTAGATTTCAACACCCCACTCTCATCAATGGACAGATCATGGAAACAGAAATTAAACAAAGACATAGACAGACTAAGAGAAGTCATGAGCCAAATGGATTTAACAGATATTTAGAGAACATTTTTCTCGCAACCTTATGGTACTTTCTCCAAAATTGACCACATAATTGGTCATAAAAAAGGCCTCGACAGATGAAGATAGAAATAATCCCATGCATCCTATCAGACCACCACAGGCTAAAGCTGGTCTTCAATAACAATACGAAAAGAATGCCCACATATACATGGAAGTTGAATAATGCTATACTCAATGATAACCTGGTCAAGGAAGAAATAAAGAAAGAAATAAAAGACTTCTAAGAATTTAGTGAAAATGAAGATACAACTTACCAAAATTTACAGGACACAATGAAAGCTGTGCTAAGAGGAAAACTCATAGCTCTGACTGCCTGCAGAAAGAAACAGGAGACAGCATATGTCAGCAGCTTGACAGCACACCTAAAAGCTCTGGATCAAAAAGAAGCAAATACACCCAGTAGGGGTAGAAGGCAGGAAATAATCAAACTCAGAGCTGAAATCAACCAAGTAGAAACAAAAAGGACCATAGAAAAAATCAACAGAACCAAAAGTTGGTTCTTTGAGAAAATCAACAAGATAGATAAACCCTTAGCCAGACTAACGAGAGGACACAGAGAGGGTGTCCAAATTAACAAAATCAAAAATGAAAAGGGAGACATAACAACAGAGCCAGATGAAATTAAAAAAATCATCAGATCCCACTACAAAAGCCTATATTCAACAAAACTTGAAAATCCGGAGGAAATGGACAATTTCCTAGACAGATATCAGGTACCTAAGTTAAATCAGGAACAAATAAACCACTTAAATAACACCATAACTCCTAAAGAAATAGAAGCAGTCATTAAAAGTCTCCCAACGAAAAAAAAACCCAGGTCAAGATGGGTTCAGTGCAGAATTCTATCAGACCTTCATAGAAGACCTCATACCAATATTATCCAAACTATTCCACAAAATTGAAACAGATGGAGTGCTACCGAATTCCTTCTATGAAGCCACAATTACTCTTATACTTAAACCACACAAAGACCCAACAAAGAAAGAGAACTTCAGACCAATTTCCCTTATGAATATCGACACAATAATACTCAATAAAATTCATGCAAAGCGAATCCAAGAGCACATCAAAACAATCATCCATTATGATCAAGTAGGCTTCATCCCAGGCAGGCAGGGATGGTTTAATATATGGAAAACCATCAACGTATTCCACTATATAAACAAACTGAAAGATAAAAACCACATGATCATTTCATTAGATGCTAAGAAAGCATTTGACAAAATTCAACACCCCTTCATGATATAAGTCCTGGAAAGAACAGGAATTCAAGGCCCGTGCCTAAACATAGTAAAAGCCATATACAGCAAACCAGTAGCTGATATTAAACTAAATGGAGAGAATCTTGAACCAATCCCACTAAAATCAGGGACTAGACAAGGCTGCCCACTCTCTCCCTACTTATTCAATACAGTTCTTGACGTTCTAGCCAGAGCAATCAGACAACAAAAGGAGATCAAAAGGATTGGAAAGGAAGAAGTCAAAATATCACTATTTGCAGACGATATGATTGTATACTTAAGTGATCCCAAAAGTTCCATCAGAGAATTACTAAACCTGATAAACACCTTCAGCAAAGTGGCTGGGTATAAAATTAACTCAAATAAATCAATAGCCTTCCTCTACACAAAACAGAAACAAGCCGAGAAAGAAATTAGGGAAACGACACCCTTCATAATAGTCCCAATTAATATAAAATACCTCAGTGTGACTTTAAGCAAGCAAGTGAAAGATCTGTATGATAAGAAGTTCAAGACTCTGAAGAAAGAAATTGAAGAACATCTCAGAAGATGAAAAGATCTCCCATGCTCATGGATGGGCAGGATTAATACAGTAAAAATGGCCATTTTATGAAAAGTGATCTACAGATTCAATGCAATCCCCATCAAAATACCATCCAATTCTTCAGAGAGTTAGACAGAAAAATTTCCAAATTCAACTGGAATAACAAAAAAACCAGGGTAGCTAAAACTATCCTCAGCAATAATAAGACTTCTGGGGGAATCACTATCCCTGAACTCAAGCAGTATTACAGAGCAATAGTGATAAAAACTGCATGGTATTGGAACAGAGACAGGCAGATAGACCAGTGGAATAGAAATGAAGACCCTGAAATGAACCCACACACCTGTGGTCACTTGATTTTTGACAAAGGAACCAAACCATCAAATGGAAAAAAGATAGCATTTTCAGCAAATGGTGCTGGTTCAACTGGAGGTCAGCATGTAGAAGAATGCAGATTTATCCATGCTTATCACCCTGTACAAAGCTTAAGTCCAAGTGGATCAAGGACCTCCACATCAAACCAGATACACTCAAACTAATAGAAGAAAAAGTGGAGACCCATCTCGAACACATGGGCACTGGAGAAAATTTCCTGAACAAAACACCAATGGCTTATGCTCTAAGATCAAGAATCGACAAATGGGATCTCATAAAACTACAAAGCTTCTGTAAGGCAAAGGACACTGTTGTTAGGACAAAATAGCCACCAACAGATTGGGAATATATCTTTATCTATCCTACAACTTATAGAGGGCTTATATCCAAAATATATAAAGAACTCACGAAGTTAGACTGCAGAGAGACAAATAACCCTATTAAAAATGGGGTTCAGAGCTAAACAAGGAATTCACAGTTGAGGAATGCCGAATGGCTGAGAAACACCAAAAGAAATGTTCAACATCTTTAGTCATAAGGGAAATGTAAATCAAAACAACCCTGAGATTTCACCTCACACCAGTCAGAATGGCTAAGAACAAAAACTCAGGTGACAGCAAATGCTGGAGAGGATGTGGAGAAAGAGGAACACTCCTCCATTGTTAGTGGGATTGCAGACTGGTACAACCATTCTGGAAATCAGTCTGGAGGTTCCTCAGAAAATTGGACATTGAACTACCTGAGGATCCAGCTATACCTCTCTTGGGCATGTACCCAAAAATGCCCCAACATATAACAAAGACACATGGTCCACTATGTTCATAGCAGCCTTATTTATAATTGCCAGAAACTGGAAAGAACCCAGATGCCCTTCAACAGAGGAATGGATACAGAAAATGTGGTACATCTACATAATGGAATACTACTCAACTATCAAAAACAATGGCTTTATGAAATTCATAGGCAAGGGTTGGGGATTTGGCTCAGTGGTAGAGTGCTTGCCTAGGAAGCGCAAGGTCCTGGGTTCGATCCCCAGCCCCAAAAAAAAAAAATTCACAGGCAAATGGATGCAACTGGAAAATATCATCCTGAGTGAGGTAACCCAATTACAGAAAAACACACATGATATGCACTCATTGATAAGTGGATATTAGCGCAAATGCTCGAATTACTCTAGATGCACAGAACATATGAAAGTCAAGAGGCATGACCAAAATGTGAATGCTTCACTCCTTCTTTAAAAATGGAACAAGAATACCCTTGGGAGGGAATAGGGAAGCAACATTTCGAACAGAGTCAGAAGGAACACCCATTCAGAGCCTGCCCCACATGTGGCCCATACATATACAGCCACCAAACTAGATAAGATGGATGAAGCAAAGAAGTGCAGGCTGACAGGAACCGGATGTAGATATCTCCTGAGGGACACAGCCAGAATACAGCAAATACATAGGCGAATGCCATCATTAAACCACTGAACTGAGAATGGGACCCCCGTTGAAGGAATCTTAGAAAGGACTGAAAGAGCTTGAAGGGGCTCGAGACCCCATAAGAACAACAATGCCAATCAACCAGAGCTTCCAGGGACTAAGCCACTACCAAAGACTATAGGACTGACCCTGGGCTCCAACCTCATAGGTAGCAATGAATAGCCTAGTAAGAGCACCAGTGGAAGGGGAAGCCCTTGGTCCTGCCAAGACTGAACCCCAGTGAAAGTGATTGTTGGGGGGATGTCGGTAATGGGGAGTGGATGGGGAGGGGAACAGGTATATAGAAGAAGAGGGGGAGGGGTTGGAGGATGCTGGCCCAGAAACCGGGAAAGGGAATAAAATTGAAATGTAAATAAAAATACCCAAGTTAATAAAGATGGAGAAAAAAAAAAAAAAAAAAAAAAAATTATATTTCCAGAAGTTATCAAATATAAAGCTAACATACCTTTTATTCCAGGAATTATACTAAAAGTATCATATGTAGATTTCATTATCAAGCTTTTGATACTATTGTTAATACCAATTTAGTCCCATTGAGTATTACTTTCTGGTGATGAGTAACATTGTATCATCCTTGCGCAGGGGCCATGCTAATCTTCTCTGTATCGTTCCAATTTTAGTATATGTGCTGCCGAAGCGAGCACGAGTAACATTGTATAATCTCACAATATTTTAAGATGAAGGATGAACATAGTTAATTAAGATATATTTCAAATTTTTACTAAGCACATTTTAATGTGTCTCATGGTCCTTTATATAAATATTATTAAAATAAAGTTATATATAATGACAATAAAATATAATTATAGTGATAGGTAAATTTTTAAAAGTTAGCGAATGTTTCTTTAAGAAAATGACTGAAGGGCTGGAGAGATAGCTCAGTGGTTAAGAGCACTGACTGCTCTTCCAGGGGTCCTGAGTTCAAATCCCAGCAACCACATGGTGGTTTACAACAGCTACAGTGTACTTATATATAGTAAATAAATAAATATTTTTAAAAACTGCCAAAGCTACACAGAAGCCCCATTCCAAAAGAAAATGACTGAGATGATTATTACTGTATTTCTTTTTTTAACCATTCATTAGGTGTATTAAAAACTAGATTTTCATACAAGGATTGATAAATATATGTTTTCACACAACAATAAAGGGAGCATTTTGATACATGAATGATAGGGAAATTGTTGCTGTTTCATACACACACAAACACACACAAATATACACACAAAATTTATGACCACTGATTCCAAGACTTTTGTAGTTAAGACAAACCCACCTCAAACGACAATATTTCTTAAGGAATCAACTATGCTGACTATGTTTAGGTCAACTTAACAAAAGCTTGGATAACTTTGGAAGAAGGAACCTCAATTAAGAAAATGACCCTACTAAATTAGCCTGTAGAGAAACCTATATTATATTTCATTGATTGAATGCTGATGTGGGAGGGCTCAGTTCAATGTGGGTTGTGCCATTCCTGGGCTAGTAGTCCTGGGTTCTTATAAAAAAAAGCAGACTAACAGCCTGTGTTTATCCTTTGGTTGGTGGCTCAGACTCTGGGAGCCCCCAAGGGTCCAAGTTAGTTGACTCTGTTTGTCTTCCTGAGGAATTCCTATCCCCTTCAGGGCCCTCAATCCTTCCCCCAAAATCTTCCATAAAAGTTGCTGAGATGGGTCCAATTTTTGTCTGTGAGTCTCTGCATCTCTTTCAGTCCACTGAGGGGCAGAGCCTCTCAGAAGACAGTTATGGTAGGCTCATGTCTACAAGCATAGCATAGTATCATTAATAACATCAGTGATTGGTGCTTGTCCGTGGGATGGGTTTCAAGGTGGGCCGGATATTGGTTGACCCAGAAAAAGATATAAACGGGCTGGAACAAGACCTCCAATACATATGCATCAGTCTGGTAGCTCAGTCTTCATGGTTGCATTTCCTGGCCTCAGTGGGAAAGAATGTGTCTAATAAGGCTGAGACTCTATGTGCCAGAGTGGAGAGATACCCAGTAGGAACCCCACCCTCTCAGAGGAGAAGGGGAAGAGGGGTTGAGTGTGGGGGGGACCAACTCTGTGAGGGAGGGACCTGGATGCAGAGCAATGCTTGGAATGTAAATAATTAATTAATAAATTTTAAATTTTATTTATAAATTTTAAATATAAATTTAATAATTATATTTTTATTCAATATATGAATATATACTGTAGTATATTGTATAATATGTATTTATATATTAATTTATATCATATATAAAGATAATACACATATGTAATTATATAAAATATATACATATATTAAATAGATAAATTTTATAATATAAATAAAATATTAATTAATAAATAAATATAAATTTCTTTATTTATAAATTTTAAAATAAATTAACAAAAAGAAAGCAGACTGAGCAAGCCACAAGGGGCAAGCCAGTAAGCAACACTGTTCCATGGCCTCTGTATCTGCTCCTGCCTCCAGGTTCTATATCTGCTCCTGCCTCCAGGTTCCTGCCCTGTTTGAGTTCCTATCCTGACCTCCTTCAATAATGAATGGCAATATGGAAATGTAAGCCAAATACACCCTTTTCTCTGCAACTTGCCTTTGGTCATGGTGTTTTTATCACAACAATAGAAAGCCTAATTAAAATACAACTTCGTAATGACATATAACAAATGAATTTCAACATTTTTATTGGGTTTTTTTTTTTTTTACATTTCAAATGTCCCCCTTCCCTGTCTCCTCTCTGCAACCCTCCTCCCTTTGCCTCTAAGAGGTGCTTCTCCACCCACCCACCTCACCCCTCTAGCATGCCCCTTCTCTGGGGCATCAAGCCTCCACAAAAACAAGGGCCTCCTCTCTGATTGATGCCAGATGAGGCAATGCTCTGCTACAAATGCAGCTGGAGCCATGGGTTCCCTCCATGTGTTCTCTTTAGTTGGTGGTTTAGTCCCTGGGAGCTCTGTGGGGTGCAGGTAGTTGATATTGTTTTTCTTCCTATGGGGTTGTCATCCCCTTCAGTTCCTTCAGTCCTTCCTCTTGCTGTTCCACTGGGGTCCAACGGTCTCAGTCTGATGGTTGACTGCGAGTGTCTATATCTGTATTAGGTGCTGGTAGAATCTCTCAGAGGACCGCCATACTAGGCATCTGTCTGCAAGCACTTATTTGGAATCAGCAATAGTGTCTGGTTTGGTGTCTACAGATGGGATGGATCCCTAGGTGGGGCAGTCTCTGGATGGCTTTTCCTTCATTCTCTGCTCTATTTATTGTCCCTGTGTTTCCTTTAGACAGAAACAGTTCTGGATTAAAAATTTTGAGATAGGTGTGTGGCCCCATCCCTCAACTGGAGGTAATCTCTATGAATCCTCTATCCCTGCTGTTCGGTATTTCAGCTAATGTCATCCCCACTAGATCCTGGGAACCTCTCACTTCCCTGAAGTCTGAAACTTTCTAGTGGCTCCCCCGAGTTCCCCATTCCCCACTGCTACATATTTCTATTCATTTTCCTGACCCTCTGGACTTCTCTCCTGTCTCTTTTCATACCTGATCCTGTCCCCGTTTTTCCTTTCCCCCTCCTCTCTCCCTCATTCCCTCTCCCTCCCGTGATTTTTTTGTTCCCCCTTCTAAGTAGGATGGAAGCATTCATGTTCCTTCTTGTTAAGCTTCATGTGCCGGTGAGTTGTATTGTGGGTATCTTTTAGGCTAATTAGAAAATGTGGTACATTTACACAGTGGAGTACTGCTCAGCTCTTAAAAACAATAACTACATGAAATTTGCTGGGAAATGGATGGAACTAGAAAATATCATCGTGAGTGAGGTAACTCCACCTTTATTTTTATATCTCCATGCTTATATTTCCTTCAGAATTGTACTGCCTGCGTCCTTGATCAATTTTCTTTCTATATTTAATTGAAATAGAAAGTTGTCATGAATTTGGGATTAAATGAAAATGTTGTATGGAAGGAATTTTAAAAATCTTTACTTTTGGCAATTGGCAATACATATATGCATAAATATATATGAATATAAAACAGGGTACATTGCAACTCAATCATACTTCTTTAAACATTATACAATTTAGATTTTAATAACTTGATGTTTCCAACTAGGCACTATTAAATTTTATTGAAAAATTAACTGTACTTCTCTAATCCTATGAATATAGATAACCAGTAATTTTGTGATTGTGCGGTGTGCTCAGCCCTTAGTATAGACAGCCATGAAGTGAGATTTTTAGTTATTTAAGAACTGCATAGATTTTGTAATCAAGCTGTTTAATCTGTTCTATGATTTACACATTTTCTAAAGTTGTAGAACATATTTCATAGAGCTTGCAGGAAATAAACGACATTACTCATGAAAATAATTTAGTAACATTTGAACACATTTATGTTTCTGTCATCAGTCCTTAAGGGTTCTTACACAGCTTCCAGCTGTAAAGTGGCCACATGTAGAAAGTGTTCAATAAAGTGAGAATGTTTTTTCTTTTCATTTCCTGATGTTGTGGTAAGAATAAATCTTTATAAATTAACACATTGAATATTAGTTATGACTATAGTTTACTTTTAAAACTATATTGTACATTTTTGGTTGTGGACCCAGCCTTTTACAGCTGAGTCATCTCTCCAGCATACCCTTAAGTTATATCGTAAATAGATATAATATAGACATAATTTATAGGCAAATTAATTCAAAATATGAAGAATGTAGAAAAGAAACGTAACTTTCAGAGGCAGAATATATGCCAAAATTGCATTATTACTAATATCTTCTTTTTCAAAAGACTTTTTATGTGTATGAGTGCTTTCCTGCATGTATGTTTGGGTACCAAGTGTGTGCCAGGTTCCTAAAGAAGCCAGAATGAGGGTGTTGCATCCTGTAGAACCGAAGTTATGTAGTTACTTGACACTATGTGAGTATTGGGAACCAAACCTTGAACTTATGCAAAAGTAGTTAGTGCTCTTAACCCCTGAGTCATCTCCCCAGCCCCAGTATTTTACTATTTTAAGTTTTATCAGCACATAATTGTATATAGTCACAGGATAAACAATAATGCCCCAATGCATGGGAAAATGATCAACCCATCATCTTAAACATTTATATTTATTTTGCAGCAATACTAAAATTCTCTCTTGAAATATACATTACTATGTAGTCATTCCTGTGTAATATAATCCTAGAACATGTTACCCCATCTTACTATATCTTTTGACTTGTTGGCCAACTTCTCATTCACTTTATTTTATACCTTCTGTAACCCCTGATAACCATCTCTACCTCTTCTTCCACCAGATCAAACTTTGATACTTCACATAGGTGAGATTACCAATGAGTGTTTCACTTGATGTAATTTCATTTAGGTTCATGGATGCCTTCATAAAGGTATTCTGTCTTTATTTAAAACTGAATACTCTAATGTATATCTGCCATATCTTTCCTACTTATAACAATTCAATATTTTGTGTGTTCTGGATAAGGCAGCAGTGAATGTGTGATTGCAAATATGCCTTGAACACACTGATCTCATCTCCTTTGGCTATATTCCCAGTAAGAAGATCGCTGAATCATATCGGTTCTTTTAAAAAAATTTTTAAGAATTTCTATGCTGCTTTCCATAATGGTTGCACTAATTTACTTTCTCATTTACATATTGTGCAAACATTCCCTTCCCTCCACATTCTGATCAATACTTAGCTTCTTATCTTGTTGACAATGACCTTTGTAAATGAAGCAATATCTATATGTCATTTTAGTTATAACTTGCATTTACCCAATATATAATAATGTTGGGCATTCCCTACACATGCTGATCAGACATTTGACTTTCTTCTTTGAAGGAATGGTTATTCAAATCTTTGGCACAATTTTAGTCAGTTTATTTTTGCTTACTATTGAATTATAACTTTCTTTATGTATTAAGAATATTAACCCAGGCCTGGAGCTGAGTCTGTGCCACAACTCTCGGTACTAAAACCCTCCCAGAGAGAGTTGGCCTCCCAGGACGACTGACACACAGGCTTACAAGAGGGCCAAGCCACTGTCAGAGTCAGCAAGACTAGAGATAACCAGATGGGAAGAGGCAAGTTCAAGAACCTAAGCAACAGAAACCAAGGCCACTTGGCATCATGAGAACCCAATTCTCCCACCACAACAAGTCCTGCATACACCAAAACAGCACAAAAGCAAGACTCCAATTTAAAATCACATCTCATGATTATGTTAGAGGACTCTAAGAAGGACATAAATAACTCCCCTTAAAAAATACAGGACAACACAGGTAAGCAGGTAGAAGCCCTTAAAGAAGAAATACAAACATCCCTTAAAGAATTACCGAAAACACAAACAGGTGAATGAATTAAGAAAACCATCCAGGATCTAAAAATGGAAATAAAACAATAAAGAAATCACAAAGGGAGATAACCGAGGAGAAAGAAAACCTAGGAAAGAGATCAGGAAACATAAATACAAGGATTACCAAGAAAATATAAGAAATAGAAGAGAGAATCTTAGGGGCAGAAGACACCGTTGAGAACATTGGCACAAAATACAAAGAAAATGAAACACATTTCTGACTCTAGAGGAAAACACCTAGTGCCATCTGGCCCCCCCCTGTGCACAGGGGACCCAAGCAAAAAATGGGGCAGGCCCTTCTGGTTGCTGCCATCACGGAGAGCTGAAAGCTGCCCCCGAGGAGTGACTTCAGGCATTAGACCAGAGGTAAGACCAAATTTTCTGCTCCAAGAGACCTGCCTGGTGGACTCAGGACACACAAAAAAGCAATATTACTCTGGGGCCAGACACTTCCAGTTTCTAGCTGGAGCCCGAAACTTGCTTATCCCAGCCCACAGCTCCCTGCTCCCAAACCCCGGGGGAGAGAGTGATCGTTGCCCAGACAGGTGGGCACTCCTGAGACTGCAAAGCAAGAGAGACTGCCAGTACTGCCCACCCTTGCCCACATCCCTGACCCAAAAGGAAACTGTATAGAGCCTCTGCGAACAGGAAGATAGGGGTACTCAAGCTGCAGGTGCCCTGTGGTCCAGATAGCGCCCGGGTCTGAAGGGACATGGTCACACAGCTCCCTGCACCCAAATCCTGTGGGAGGGAGAGCTAGACCTTCAGAGGAGCAAACACACCTGTGAATCCAGAGGAGACTACTCTCTGTCCACATTTCTAATCTAGAGGAAAACACCTAGTGTCATCTGGGCACCCTGTGCACAGGGACCCGAGAGAAGGCAGGGCAAGCCCCTCTGGTTGCTGCCCTCATGGAAAGCTGAAACCCAGCCCCAAGGAGCGACTTCAGGCCCAAGACCAGAGGTAAGACCAACTTTTCTGTTCCAAGTGACCTGCCTGGTAGACTCAGGACACATGCCCACAGGAACAGCTGAAGACCACTAGACAGCAAAGACTACACGACTGAAAGCAGAACACTCTGTTCCCTTAACTGGCTGAAAGAGAACCGGAAAACAGGTCTACAGCACTGCTGACGCACAGTCCTAGAGGGCAGTCTAGCCACTGTCAGAAATAGCAGAACAAAGTAACACTAGAGATAATCTGATGGCGAAAGGCAAAGACAGGAACCCAAGCAAGAGAAACCAAGACTGAATATCCAAACCAACCAGAAAAGCAACCTGGATATAAAAATACCAAAGGAAGAGACAAGGAGCCCAAGATACAAACATCACCAACAGAATACAAGAGATAGAAGAGAGAATCTCAGGAGCAGAAGATTCCATAGAAATCATCAACACAACTATCAAAGACAATGTAAAATGGAAAAAGTTACTGGCCCAAAACATACAGGAAATCCAGGACACAATGAGAAGATCAAACCGGACACCCGCGGATCCCGGCCCGCAGCAGCTCTCTGCTCCCAGAACCCGTGGGAGAGATACCTTACCGCCTGGTCAGGTGGGCACTCCTGAGGCTGCAGAGCAGAAGAGACCACCAACACTGCCCACCCCTGCCCACATCCCTGGCCCAAGAGGAAACTGTATAAGGCCTCTGGGCTCCCGTGGGAGAGGGCCCAGGTGAGGCAGGAGCCCTGCCTGAGACACCGCCGGAACCTGAAGGAAACAGACCGGATAAACAGTTCTCTGCACCCAAATCCCGTGGGAAGGAGAGCTAAACCTTCAGAGAGGCAGACACGCCTGCGAAACCAGAAGAGACTGCTCTCTACACACATTGCTGATTCCAGAGGAAAACACCGGAGGCCATCTGGAACCCTGGTGCACGGAGGCTCCCGGAAGAGGCGGCGCAGATCTTCCTGGTCGCTGCCACCGCGGAGAGCCCGTGGGCAGAACCCCGAGAGCGAACTTGAGCCTCGGGACCAAAGGTAAGACTAACTTATCTGCTGCAAGTGACTTGCCGGGTGGAATCGGGACAACAGAGGCAGAATCCCTCTAGGACCAGGCACGTCCTGTGTTTACGGAAGTCCCACACCCATGGATCCCGGCCCTGCAGCAGCTCTCTGCTCCCAGAACCCATGGGAGAGAGACCTCACCGCCTGGTCAGGTGGGCACTCCTGAGGCTGCAGAGCAGAAGAGACCACCAACACTGCCCACCCCTGCCCACATCCCTGGCCCAAGAGGAAACTGTAGAAGGCCTCTGGGCTCCCGTGGGAGAGGGCCCAGGAGAGGCAGGAGCCCTGCCTGAGACACCGCCGGAACCTGAAGGAAACAGACCGGATAAACAGTTCTCTGCACCCAAATCCCGTGGGAAGGAGAGCTAAACCTTCAGAGAGGCAGTCTCTTCCGT
>NC_046154.1:136286856-136330452 GCF_011064425.1 Rattus rattus | reverse complement strand
TACCGGAGGCCATCTGGAACCCTGGTGCACGGAGGCTCCCGGAAGAGGCGGCACAGATCTTCCTGGTCGCTGCCACCGCGGAGAGCCCGTGGGCAGAACCCCGCGAGCGAACTTGAGCCTCGGGACCACAGGTAAGACTAACTTATCTGCTGCAAGTGACTTGCCGGGTGGAATCGGGACAACAGAGGCAGAATCCCTCTAGGACCAGGCACGTCCTGTGTTTACCGGAAGTCCCACACCCGCGGATCCCGGCCCGCAGCAGCTCTCTGCTCCCAGAACCCATGGGAGAGATACGTTACCGCCTGGTCAGGTGGGCGCTCCTGAGGCTGCAGAGCAGAAGAGACCACCAACACTGCCCACCCCTGCCCACATCCCTGGCCCAAGAGGAAACTGTATAAGGCCTCTGGGCTCCCGTGGGAGAGGGCCCAGGTGAGGCAGGAGCCCTGCCTGAGACACCGCCGGAACCTGAAGGAAACAGACCGGATAAACAGTTCTCTGCACCCAAATCCCGTGGGAGGGAGAGCTAAACCTTCAGAGAGGCAGACACGCCTGCGAAACCAGAAGAGACTGCTCTCTACACACATTGCTGATTCCAGAGGAAAACACCGGAGGCCATCTGGAACCCTGGTGCACGGAGGCTCCCGGAAGAGGCGGCGCAGATCTTCCCGGTCGCTGCCACCGCGGAGAGCCCGTGGGCAGAACCCCGCGAGCGAACTTGAGCCTCGGGACCAAAGGTAAGACTAACTTATCTGCTGCAAGTGACTTGCCGGGTGGAATCGGGACAACAGAGGCAGAATCCCTCTAGGACCAGGCACGTCCTGTGTTTACCGGAAGTCCCACACCCGCGGATCCCGGCCCGCAGCAGCTCTCTGCTCCCAGAACCCGTGGGAGAGATACCTTACTGCCTGGTCGGGTGGGCGCTCCTGAGGCTGCAGAGCAGAAGAGACCACCAACACTGCCCACCCCTGCCCACATCCCTGGCCCAAGAGGAAACTGTATAAGGCCTCTGGGCTCCCCGTGGGAGAGGGCCCAGGTGAGGCAGGAGCCCTGCCTGAGACACCGCCGGAACCTGAAGGAAACAGACCGGATAAACAGTTCTCTGCACCCAAATCCCGTGGGAGGGAGAGCTAAACCTTCAGAGAGGCAGACACCCCTGCGAAACCAGAAGAGACTGCTCTCTGCACACATTACTGATTCCAGAGGAAAACACCGGAGGCCATCTGGAACCCTGGTGCACGGAGGCTCCCGGAAGAGGCGGCGCAGATCTTCCTGGTCGCTGCCACCGCGGAGAGCCCGTGGGCAGAACCCCGCGAGCGAACTTGAGCCTCGGGACCAAAGGTAAGACTAACTTATCTGCTGCAAGTGACTTGCCGGGTGGAATCGGGACAACAGAGGCAGAATCCCTCTAGGACCAGGCACGTCCTGTGTTTACCGGAAGTCCCACACCCGCGGATCCCGGCCCGCAGCAGCTCTCTGCTCCCAGAACCCGTGGGAGAGATACCTTACCGCCTGGTCAGGTGGGCACTCCTGAGGCTGCAGAGCAGAAGAGACCACCAACACTGCCCACCCCTGCCCACATCCCTGGCCCAAGAGGAAACTGTATAAGGCCTCTGGGCTCCCGTGGGAGAGGGCCCAGGTGAGGCAGGAGCCCTGCCTGAGACACCGCCGGAACCTGAAGGAAACAGACCGGATAAACAGTTCTCTGCACCCAAATCCCGTGGGAAGGAGAGCTAAACCTTCAGAGAGGCAGACACGCCTGCGAAACCAGAAGAGACTGCTCTCTACACACATTGCTGATTCCAGAGGAAAACACCGGAGGCCATCTGGAACCCTGGTGCACGGAGGCTCCCGGAAGAGGCGGCGCAGATCTTCCTGGTCGCTGCCACCGCGGAGAGCCCGTGGGCAGAACCCCGCGAGCGAACTTGAGCCTCGGGACCAAAGGTAAGACTAACTTATCTGCTGCAAGTGACTTGCCTGGTGAACTCAAGACACAGGCCCACAGGAACAGCTGAAGACCTGTAGAGGGACAAAACTACACACACAAAAGCAGAACACTCTGTCCCCATAACTGGCTGAAAGAAAACAGTAAAACAGGTCTACAGCACTCCTGACACACAGGCTTATAGGACAGTCTAGCCACTGTCAGAATTAGCAGAACAAAGTAACACTAGAGATAATCTGATGGCGAGAGGCAAGCGCAGGAACACAAGCAACAGAAACCAAGACTACATGGCATCATCGGAGCCCAATTCTCCCACCAAAACAAACATGGAATATCCAAACACACCAGAAAAGCAAGATCTAGTATCAAAATCAGATTTGATCATGATGCTGGAGGACTTCAAGAAAGACGTGAAGAACTCCCTTAGAGAACAAGTAGAAGCCTACAGAGAGGAATCGCAAAAATCCCTGAAAGAATTCCAGGAAAACACAAACAAACAGTTGAAGGAATTAAAAATGGAAATAGAAGCAATCAAGAAAGAACACATGGAAATAACCCTGATATATAGAAAACCAAAAGAAGAGACAAGGAGCTGTAGATACAAGCTTCACCAACAGAATACAAGAGATGGAAGAGAGAATCTCAGGAGCAGAAGATTCCATAGAAATCATTGACTCAACTGTCAAAGATAATGTAAAGCGGAAAAAGCTACTGGTCCAAAACATACAGGAAATCCAGGACTCAATGAGAAGATCAAACCTAAGGATAATAGGTATAGAAGAGAGTGAAGACTCCCAGCTCAAAGGACCAGTAAATATCTTCAACAAAATCATAGAAGAAAACTTCCCTAACCTAAAAAAAGATACCCATAGGCATACAAAAGCCTACAGAACTCCAAATAGATTGGACCAGAAAAGAAACTCCTCCCGTCACACAATAGTCAAAACACCAAATGCACAAAACAAAGAAAAAAATATTGAAAGCTGTAAGGGAAAAAGGTTAAGTAACATATAAAGGCAGACCTGTCAGAATTACACCAGACTTCTCACCAGACTCTATAAAAGAGAGAAGATCCTTGACAGATGTCATACAGACCCAAAGAGAACACAAATGCCAGCCCAGTTTACTGTATCCAGCAAAACTCTCAATTAACATAGATGGAGAAACCAAGATATTCTATGACAAAACCACATTTACACAATATCTTTCTATAAATCCAGCCCTACAAAGGGTAATAAATGGTAAAGCCCAAAACAAGGAGGCAAAGTATGCCCTAAAAAAAACAAAGAAACTAATCATTTTGCAACAAAACAAAGAGAAGACAAGCACAAAAACATAATCTCACCTCCAAATAGATTCCAAACAGGAATCTATAACAGGAAGCAACAATCACTATTTCTTAATATCTCTCAGCATCAATGGACTCAATTCCCCAATAAAAAGACACAGATTAACAAACTGGATACACAATGAGGACCCAGCATTTTGCAGCCTACACAAAACACACCTAAGAGACAAAGACAGACACTACCTCAGAGTAAAAGGCTGGAAAACAACTTTCCAAGCAAATGGTCTAAATAAGCAGGCTGGAGTAGACATTTTCATATTGAATAAAATCGATTTTCAATCAAAAGTCATCAAAAAAGATAAGGAAGGACACTTAATATTCATCAAAGGAAAATTCCACCAAAGTGAACTCTCTCCTAAATATCTATGCTCCAAATACAAGGGTACCTACATATGTAAAAAAAAAAAAAAAAAAAAAAAAAAAAAAAAAAAAAACCTTACTAAAGCTCAAAGCACACATTGCACCTCAAACAATATAGTAGGAGATTTCAACACCCTACTCCCATCAATGGACAGATCATGGAAACAGAAATTAAACAGAGACGTAGACAAACTAAAAGAAGTCATGAACCAAATGGACTGAACAAATATTTATAGAACATTCTATCCTAAAACAAAAGGATATACCTTCTTCTCACCACCTCATTGTACTTTCTCCAAAATTGACCATATAATCGGTCATAAAAAAGCCTCAACAGATACAGAAAGATAGAAATAATCCCATGCGTCCTATCAGACCACCACAGGCTAAAGCTGGTCTTCAATAAAAATAAGGAAAAAAAGCCCATCTTTAAATGGAAGTGAACAATGCTCTACTCAATGATAGCCTGGTCAAGGAAGAAATAAAGAAAGAAATAAAAGACTTCTTAGAATTTAATGAAAATAAAGGTACAATATACCCAAGCTTATGGGACACAATGAAAGCTGTGCTAAGAGGAAAACTCATAGCTCTGACTGCCTGCAGAAAGAAACAGGAGACAGCATATAGCAGCAGCTTGACAGCACACCTAAAAGCTCTAGAACAAAAGGAAGCAAATACACCCAGGAGGAGTAGAAGGCAGGAAATAATCAAACACAGAGCTGAAATCAACCAAGTAGAAACAAAAAGGACTATACTAAGAATCAACAGAATCAAAAGCTGGTTCTTTGAGAAAATCAACAAGATAGATAAACCATTAGCCAGGCTAACCACAGGACACAGAGAGGGTGTCCAAATTTACAAAATCAGAAATGAAAAGGGAGACATAACAACAGATCAGAGGAAATTCAAAAAAATCATCAAATCCTACTACAAAAGCCTATATTCAACAAAACTTGAAAGTCTGGAAGAAAACCAGTAGCTAATATTACACAAAATGGAGAGAAACTTGAAAAAATCCCACTAAAATCAGTGACTAGACAAGGCTGCCCACTCTCTCCCTACTTATTAAATATAGTTCTCGAAGTCCTAGCCAGAGCAATCAGACAACAAAAGGAGATCAAAGGGATACATATTTGAAAGGAAGAAGTGAAAATATCACTATTTGCAGATGATATGATAGAATATTTAAGTGATCCCAAAAGTTCCACCAGAGATCTACTAAACATGATCAACACCTTCAGCAAAGTGGCTGTGCATAAAATTAACTCAAATACATCAGTAGCCTTCCTCTACACAAAAGAGAAACAAGCTGAGAAAGAAATTAGGGAAACAACACCCTTCATAATAGTCCCAAATAATATAAAATACCTCAGTGTGACTTTAACCAAGCAAGTGAAAGATCTGTATGATAAGAACTTCAAGTCTCTGAAGAAAGAAATTGAAGAAGACGTCAGAAGATGGAAAGATCTCCCATGCTCATGGATTGGCAGGATTAATATAGTAAAAATGGCCATTTTACCAAAAGTGATCTACAGATTCAATGCAATCCCCATCAAATTACCAATCCAATTCTTCAGAGAGTTAGACAGAAAAATTTGCAAATTCATCTGGAATAACAAAAAACCCAGGATAGTTAAAACTATACTCAACAATAAAAGGACTTCTGGGGGAGTCACTATCCCTGAACTCAAGCAGTATTACAGAGCAATAGTGAAATAGTGATAAAAATTGCATGGTATTGGTACAGAGACAGAGAGATAGCCCAGTGGAATAGAATTGAAGACCCAGAAATGAACCCACACACCTATGGTCACTTGATTTTTGACAAAGGAGCCAAAACCATCCAATGGAGAAAAGATTGCATTTTCAGCCAATGGTGCTGGTTCAACTGGATGTCAGCATGTAGAAGAATGCAGATCAATCCATGCTTATCACCCTGTACAAAGCTTAAGTCCAAGTGGATCAAGGACCTCCATCAAACCAGATACACTCAAACTAGTAGAAGAAAAAGTGGGGAAGCATCTCGAACACATGGGCACTGGAGAAAATTTCCTGAACAAAACACCAATGGCTTTTGCTCTAAGATCAAGAATCGACAAATGCACCCGCGGATCCCGGCCTGCAGCAGCTCTCTGCTCCCAAAACCCGTGGGAGAGAGACCTCACTGCCTGGTCAGGTGAGCACTCCTGAGGCTGCAGAGCCGAAGAGACCACCAACACTGCTCACCCCTGCCCACATCCCTGGCCCAAGAGGAAACAGTATACAGCCTCTGGGAAACCGAAGATAGGGGAACTGGAGCTGCAGGTCCCCTGTGTCCCAGACACAACTGGAAACTGAAGGGACCAGATCAACAGTTCTCTGCACCCAAATCCCATGGGAGGGAGAGCTAAACCTTCAGAGAGGCAGACAAGCCTGCGAAACCAGAAGAGACTGCTCTCTGCACACATTACTGATTCCAGAGGAAAACACCAAAATACATCTGGAACCCTGGTGCACAGAGGCTCCCGGAAGGGGCAGCGCAGATCTTCCTGGTTGCTGCCACCGCAGAGAGCCCGTGGGCAGCACCCCGCGAGTGAACTTGAGCCTCGGGACCACAGGTAAGACCAACTTTTCTGCTGCAAGTGACCTGCCTGGTGAACTCAAGACACAGGCCCACAGGAACAGCTGAAGACCTGTAGAGGGGAAAAACTACACGCACGAAAGCAGAACACTCTGTCCCCATAACTGGCTGAAAGAAAACAGTAAAACAGGTCTACAGCACTCCTGACACACAGGCTTATAGGACAGTCTATCCACTGTCAGAAATAGCAGAACAAAGTAACACTAGAGATAATCTGATGGCGAGAGGCAAGCCCAGGAACACAAGCAACAGAAACCAAGACTACATGGCATCATCGGAGCCCAATTCTCCCACCAAAACAAACATGGAATATCCAAACACACCAGAAAAGCAAGATCTAGTTCAAAATCATATTTGATCATGATGCTGGAGGCCTTCAAGAAAGACGTGAAGAACTCCCTTAGAGGACAAGTAGAAGCCTACAGAGAGGAATCACAAAAATCCCTGAAAGAAATCCAGGAAAACACAATCAAACAGTTGAAGGAATTAAAAATGGAAATAGAAGCAATCAAGAAAGAACACATGGAAATAACCCTGGATATAGAAAACCAAAAGAAGAGACAAGGAGCTGTAGATACAAGCTTCACCAACAGAATACAAGAGATGGAAGAGAGAATCTCAGGGCAGAAGATTCCATAGAAATCATTGACTCAACTGTCAAAGATAATGTAAAAAGCGGAAAAAGCTACTGGTCCAAAACATACAGGAAATCCAGGACTCAATGAGAAGATCAAACCTAAGGATAATAGGTATAGAAGAGAGTGAAGACTCCCAGCTCAAAGGACCAGTAAATATCTTCAACAAAATCATAGAAGAAAACTTCCCTAACCTAAAAAAGAGATACCCCTAGGCATACAAGAAGCCTACAGAACTCCTAATAGATTGGACCAGAAAAAAAACACCTCCCGTCACATAATAGTCAAAACACCAAACGCACAAAATAAAGAAAGAATATTAAAAGCAGTAAGGGAAAAGGTCAAGTAACATATAAAGGCAGACCTATCAGAATCACACCAGACTTTTAAGCCAGAAACTATGAAGGCCAGAAGATCCTGGACTGATGTCATAACCCCTAAGAGAACACAAATGCCAGCCCAGGCTACTGTATCCTGCAAAACTCTCAATTAACATAGATGGAGAAACCAAGATATTCCATGACAAAACCAAATTTACACAATATCTTTCTACAAACCCAGCACTACAAAGGATAATAAATGGTAAAGCCCAACATAAGGAGGCAAGCTATACCCTAGAAGAGGCAAGAAACTAATCGTCTTGGCAACAAAACAAAGAGAATGAAAGCACACAAACATAACCTCACATCCAAATATGAATATAACAGGAAGCAATAATCACTATTCCTTAATATCTCTCAACATCAATGGCCTCAACTCCCCAATAAATAGATATAGATTAACAAACTGGATACGCAACGAGGACCCTGCATTCTGCTGCCTACAGGAAACACACCTCAGAGACAAAGACAGACACTACCTCAGAGTGAAAGGCTGGGAAACAACTTTCCAAGCAAATGGTCAGAAGAAGCAAGCTGGAGTAGCCATTCTAATATCAAATAAAATCAATTTTCAACTAAAAGTCATCAAAAAGGATAAGGAAGGACACTTTATATTCATCAAAGGAAAAATCCACCAAGATGAACTCTCAATCCTAAATATCTATGCCCCAAATACAAGGGCACCTACATACGTAAAAGAAACCTTACTAAAGCTCAAAACACACATTGCACCTCACACAATAATAGTAGGAGATTTCAACACTCCACTCTCATCAATGGACAGATCATGGAAACAGAAATTAAACAGAGACGTAGACAGACTAAGAGAAGTCATGAGCCAAATGGACTTAACGGATATTTATAGAACGTTCTACCCTAAAGCAAAAGGATATACCTTCTTCTCAGCTCCTCATGGTACTTTCTCCAAAATTGACCATATAATTGGTCAAAAAACGGGCCTCAACAGGTACAGAAAGATAGAAATAATCCCATGCGTGCTATCGGACCACCACGGCCTAAAGCTGGTCTTCAATAACAATAAGGGAAGAATGCTCACATATACGTGGAAATTGAACAATGCTCTACTCAATGATAACCTGGTCAAGGAAGAAATAAAGAAAGAAATTAAAAACTTTTTAGAATTTAATGAAAATGAAGGTACAACATACCCAAACTTATGGGACATAATGAAAGCTGTGCTAAGAGGAAAACTCATAGGCCTCTGAATGCCTGCAGAAGGAAACAGGAGAGAGCATATAACAGCAGCTTAACAGCACACAAAAGCTCTAGAACAAAAGAAGCAAATACACCCAGGAGGAGTAGAAGGCAGGAAATAATCAAACTCAGAGCTGAAATCAACAAAGTAGAAACAAAAAGGACCATAGAAAGAATCAACAGAACCAAAAGTTGGTTCTTTGAGAAAATCAACAAGATAGATAAACCCCTAGCCAGACTAACGAGAGGACACAGACAGTGTGTCCAAATTAACAAGATCAGAAATGAAAAGGGAGACATAACTACAGATTCAGAGGAAATTCAAAAAATCATCAGATCTTACTATAAAAGCCTATATTCAACAAAACTTGAAAATCTACAGGAAATGGACAATTTCCTAGACAGATACCAGGTACCGAAGTTAAATCAGGAACAGATAAACCAGTTAAACAACCCCATAACTCCTAAGGAAATAGAAGCAGTCATTAAAGGTCTCCCAACCAAAAAGAGCCCAGGTCCAGATGGGTTTAGTGCAGAATTCTATCAGACCTTCATAGAAGACCTCATACCAATATTATCCAAACTATTCCACAAAATTGAAACAGATGGAGCACTACCGAATTCCTTCTATGAAGCCACAATTACTCTTATACCTAAACCACACAAAGACCCAACAAAGAAAGAGAACTTCAGACCAATTTCCTTATGAACATCGACGCAAAAATACTCAACAAAATTCTGGCAAACCGAATCCAAGAGCACATCAAAACAATCATCCACCATGATCAAGTAGGCTTCATCCCAGGCATGCAGGGATGGTTTAATATACGGAAAACCATCAACGTGATCCATTATATAAACAAACTGAAAGAGCAAAACCACATGATCATTTCATTAGATGCTGAGAAAGCATTTGACAAAATTCAACACCCCTTCATGATAAAAGTCCTGGAAAGAATAGGAATTCAAGGCCCATACCTAAACATAGTAAAAGCCATATACAGCAAACCAGTGGCTAACATTAAACTAAATGGAGAGAAACTTGAAGCAATCCCACTAAAATCAGGGACTAGACAAGGCTGCCCACTCTCTCCCTACTTATTCAATATAGTTCTTGAAGTTCTAGCCAGAGCAATCAGACAACAAAAGGAGGTCAAGGGGATACAGATCGGAAAAGAAGAAGTCAAAATATCACTATTTGCAGATGATATGATAGTATATTTAAGTGATCCCAAAAGTTCCACCAGAGAACTACTAAAGCTGATAAACAACTTCAGCAAAGTGGCTGGGTATACAATTAACTCAAATAAATCAGTAGCCTTCCTCTACACAAAAGAAAACAAGCTGAGAAAGAAATTAGGGAAATGACACCCTTCATAATAGACCCAAATAATATAAAAAGTATCTCGGTGTGACTTTAACCAAGCAAGTAAAAGATCTGTACAATAAGAACTTCAAGACACTGAAGAAAGAAATTGAAGAAGACCTCAGAAGATGGAAAGATCTCCCATGCTCATGGATTGGCAGGATTAATATAGTAAAAATGGCCATTTTACCAAAAAGTGATCTACAGATTCAATGCAATCCCCATCAAAATACCAATCCAATTCTTCAAAGGTTAGACAGAACAATTTGCAAATTCATCTGGAATAACAAAAAACCCAGGATAGCTAAAACTATCCTCAACAATAAAAAGGAATTCAGGGAATCACTATCCTGAACTCAAGCAGTAATACAGAACAATAGTGATAAAAACTGCATGGTATTGGTACAGAGACAGACAGATAGACCAATGGAATAGAATTGAAGACCAGAAATGAACCCACACCTATGGTCATTGATTTTTGACAAAGGAGCCAAATCCATCCAATGGAAAAAAAAGATAGCATTTTCAGCAAATGGTGCTGGTTCAACTGGAGGTCAACATGTAGAAGAATGCAGATCGATCCATGCTTATCACCCTGTACAAAGCTTAAGTCCAAGTGGATCAAGGACCTCCACATCAAACCAGACACCTCAAACTAATAGAGAAAAAACTAGGGAAGCATCTGGAACACATGGGCACTGGAAAAATTTCCTGAACAAAACACCAATGAAACTTATGCTCTAAGATCAAGAATGGACAAATGGGATCTCATAAAACTGCAAAGCTTCTGTAAGGCAAAGGACACTGTGTTGGGACAAAAGCGGCAACCAACAGATTGGGAAAAAGATCTTTATCAATCCTACAACAGATAGAGGCCTTATATCCAAAATATACAAAGAACTCAAAAAGTTAGACTGCAGGGAGACAAATAACCCTATTAAAAAATGGGGTTCAGAGCTAAACAAAAGAATTCACAGCTGAGGAATGCCGAATGGCTGAGAAACACCTAAAGAAATGTTCAACATCTTTAGTCATCAGGGAAATAAAATCAAAACAACCTGAGATTTCACCTCACACCAGTGAGAATGGCTAGAATCAAAACTCAGGTGACAGCAAATGCTGGCGAGGATCTTGGAGAAAGAGGAACACTCCTCCATTGTTGGCGGAATTGCAGACTGGTACAACCATTCTGGAAATCCATCTGCAAGTTCCTCAGAAAATTGGACATTGAACTACCTGAGGATCCAGCTATACCTCTCTTGGGCATATACCCAAAAGATGCCCCAACATATAAAAAAGCCACGTGCTCCACTATGTTCATAGCAGCCTTATTTATAAGAGCCAGAAGCTGGAAAGAACCAGATGCCCTTCAACAGAGGAATGGATACAGAAAATGTGGTACATCTACACAATGGAATATTACTCAGCTATCAAAAACAACGACTTTATGAAATTATAGGCAAATGGTTGGAACTGGAAAATATCATCCTGGTGAAACTAGCAATCACAGAAAGACATACATGGTATGCACTCATTGATAAGTGGCTATTAGCCCAAATGCTTGAATTACCCTAGATGCCTAGAACAAATGAAACTCAAAGACGGATGATCAAAATGTGAATGCTTCACTCCTTCTTTAAAAAGGGAACAAAAATACCCTTGGCAGGAAGAAGAGAGGCAAAATTAAAACAGAGACAGAAGGACACCCATTCAGAGCCTGCCCACATGTGGCCCATATATATACAGCCACCCAATTAGACAAGATGGATGAAGCAAAGAAGTGCAGAAGTGTAGATCGCTCCTGAGAGACACAGCCAGAATACAGCAAATACAGAGCGAATGCCAGGCAATCCACTGAACTGAGAATAGGACCCTCGTTGAAGGAATCAGAGAAAGAACTGGAAGAGCTTGAAGGGGCTCGAGACCCATATGTACAAAAATGCCAAGCAACCAGAGCTTCCAGGGACTAAGCCACTACCTAAAGACTATACATGGACTGACCCTGGACTCTGACCTCATAGGTAGCAATGAATATCCTAGTAAGAGCACCAGCGGAAGGGGAAGCCCTGGGTCCTGCTAAGACTGCACCCCCCGTAAACTAGACTGTTGGGGGGGGGGCGGCAATGGGGGAGGTGGGGAGGAACACCCATAAGGAAGGGGAGGGGGGAGGGGGATGTTTGCCGAAACCGGAAAGGGAATAACACTCGAAATGTATATAAGAAATATTCAAGTTAATAAAAAAAAAAAAAAAAAAAATCGACAAATGGGATCTCATAAAACTGCAAAGCTTCTGTAAGGCAGAGGACACTGTGGTTAGGACAAAACGGCAACCAACAGATTGGGAAAAGATCTTTACCAATCCTACAACAGATAGAGGCCTTATATCCAAAATATACAAAGAACTCAAGAAGTTAGACCGTAGGGAGACAAATAACCCTATTAAAAAATGGGGTTCAGAACTAAACAAAGAATTCACAGCTGAGGAATGGTGTATGGCTGAGAAACACCTAAAGAAATACTCAACATCTTTAGTCATCAGGGAAATGCAAATCAAAACAACCCTGAGATTTCACCTCACACCAGTGAGAATGCCTAAGATCAAAAACTCAGGTGACAACAAATGCTGGGGAGGAAGTAGAGACCACCCATAGAGAGGGGTGGCGTTTAGGGAGATGTAGGCCCAGAAACTGGGAAGGGGAATAACAATGGAAATGTAAATAAGAAATACTCAAGTTAATAAAGATGGAAAAAATGTAAATAAGAAATACTCAAGTTAATAAAGATGAAAAAAGGAAAAAGGAAAAAATACACCAGTGTAGTGGAATGTCAGGGTGGGATGGAGGGAGGGAATGGGTAGGTGGGTGGATGTGGGAGCACCCTCTAAGCACAGGACACAGGATGGGATAGAGGGTTTCTGGAAGGGAAACTGGAAAAAGGGGTAATATTTTAAATGTAAATTTGAAAATCCAATAAATATATTTCAAACAAACAACAAAAAAAGACTATTAACCCAATACTAGATATATGGTTTTCAAATATTTCCCTCATTTCACACATTGCCATTTTATCATGTTGATTTTTTTATTTGGCCTGTAGATGCATTTGAATTTAATATAGTTCTCCTTGTCTAATTTATTTTTGTTGCATAAGCTTTTGGTACAATATGCACAGAATCCTTGTTATGGCAAATATCAGTAGGTTTTTTTGTTTTGTTTTGTTTTGTTTTGTTTTGTTTTGCTTTTTGCTTTGTTTTTTCATGGTCTTACAGTGTCAGGATTTATATGTAAGAAGTTAATCAATTTCGTGTTGGTTTTCTATATTATAGAATGTAAAATTCAAATTTCATTTTTAAATACAGGTTTTCAGTCTCTTCCACACTAGTTAATTTATTAAAGAGATTATCCTTTCCACATTGTATTTGTACCATCTTATCAATAACCACCTATTTACCAGTTTCTTGGCCTGTTGCTACAATAAAGCACCAGAAGAAAAGCAACTTAAAGGAGAAAGATTTATTTTGGCCCACAGTTTGAGGATATAGCCATCATGTGCATCAATCCCAGGTGTCAGGAGGGTAAGGCAGCTGGACCCATTGCATCCTTAGCCAAGAAGCAGAGATCAATGAATACTGCTGCTCAGCTTGCTTTCTCTTTTTGATGTAGTCCTGGACCTCATCCCATGGAACAGTGCACCAATACTCAGGATGGGTTTTCCCAACTCAGATAACCTAATTTAGATAATTGCTCACAGGCTTTACTGGTGGCTTTATCATAATTCATGTCAAATTGGTAATATTAATCACTCCAGGCTGTATTGCAGGAGTTATTCTGCATTTTATCAGGCTGTGTGTGTGTGTGTGTGTGTGTGTGTATGTGTGTTAAAGTAGTACTATGCTTGTCTCATTACTTTACCTGTGTAGTATATTTTGAAATCAAAAAGTGTTCCATCTTGCGTGATCATATTGACTACTCTCGGCTTTTTTAATCCTATATCAATTCAGGATTTTTATTTATATATCTGTACAATTACCACTGAATATTTGGTGTAGTTAATCTATCAATTGTCTCGGCTAACATGAACAATATAATTAATAATCTTAAGCTTTCTGATCTATGACTATAACAGCTTACCATTTAGTTGGGGTTTTTTTTCTTTTATTTCTTTCGGCAACTTTTATATTTTTAAGTGTACATGCTTTTAACATTCGTGGTAAAGTTCATTTTTATTTTATTCATTATGCTTTAAATTTTTATACTTATTTTAGCATTCCCCTCTAAATTTTTACTATTTCTTACAAGAAGCAGGTTTTCTCCACACATACTTTTGGCCTACCCTCCCCCAACTCTGTTTTTCCTACTTAAACCTCCCACTTTCACTTCCTTACCACATATGCTCTATTACACTCAAATTTGTTTTATATCTATACAGACACATCAGCTTTATTTTACTAGCCTTTGCATAAGTTTTCCTTTTCTGCTTTTAGCATCAATGTGGTTTTAGTTAGATTTTTGTTACAATTTTTTTTGGTCTGGTACAGCCATTGTAGAAATCAGTGGGAAGGGTCCTCAAAAGAACCTAGAAATAGAACTTCATTCAACTCAGCTATGCTGTAGTTCTATTTACAGTACCTAGGAAATGGAAAACATCCCAGATGTTCTGACCAGCTGAGGAATGGAAAATCAAAATGTGGTTCAGAAACACAATCAGATTTTGGTCAGTTGTGATGAAATGAAATTATGGATTTGACAGGTAAATGGAAAGAACTGGAATGATCATTCTGAGGGAAGTAACCCAGACCCAGAAACCAAATGCTACATGTTCACTCAAATATGTGGCTCCTAAATTCATATCTTTAGATTTGCATGTTTAATCTGGAGTAGCTATAATAAGGGAACTGTGAAAGGACCATTGGAGTGAGGGTTGCCTTAAGAGATAAGGGTTAGAAAAACATATATAATATTAAAGCAGAGAAGAAAAACATTGAAATATATTTAGCTATTGACATTTATTTGAGTTAGAGTCTTGCCATGTAGCTGTCTTGGATTTGAAACTCACTCCGTAGTTCAGGTTGATCTCAACACCACAGAGATCTGCCTGCCTCTACCTCCAAAGTGTTGGATTAAAGGTTTATACAATTACACCCAGCATGAGAAGGAAACATTTGAAGGTGGAAAGGTTAACCTGAAATGAGGTCTATCTAGGAGAGGGGAAGCAATGGAGGAGAGAAGGAGAGTTCAGAAAAAAATGATGTATGCCAGAAAACAAAACAAGTGGAAATTTCTTATAAGTCAATTAAAATATATGTTAAAATAGACCATAGGACTGGGAAGTTGGCTCAGCGGTTATGAGCACTTGTTGCTCTTCAGAGGATTTGGGTTTGGTTTCCAACATCCATATCTAGCGTTTCCAATCATCTGTAACTCCATTTTCAGAGGATCTAATATCCTGGTCTTATTTCCTCAAGCACCAGGCATGCTCAGGGTACATATACATACATTCAGGCAAAATGCACATACACATACAACAAAATGGGTAATAAATCTAAAGTATTTTTTAAAAGAATGTGTTTAAAGGGTGATATCCTGCATTTCTGGATAATGTTGCTCCTGAAATCAAAGAGTTCCTAAACAAAAAGTCTGAGATGCCTCCTTGTGGGTTGTTGATCTGGGAAGGCCCAGAGCACTCAGATCAATACATGCTCTTGCCACTCTTCTGAGTTCTCTGCCAAAACTAGTTATTTTGGCAGCCATACTCCTGAAGATACCACACATTGTGATTGTAATATATAAAGAAATTAGTCTGGAATTGAGCCGGAAGCTCTTCCCTGCTAGATAGCTTTAATAGTGCCCAGAAATGCATTACGGGTTGTTAGTGGACAAAAGGAATCCATGAGGGGGTGCCCATCTGTGAGTCTACAATCTAACATGTCAACAAACTTCTCAAGAAGTTTATGCTCACCTGTCCAATAGGGGTACAATTGTTATGGGTGGTAATCAACTGTTTTCTGATTAAATCTGAAGCCTACTAAGAGGAATTCATACCTGGTACTGTAATCCTGGTCAAAGGCACAAGGCTGAGGAGGTCTTGGATCTTATGTCTGGATCAAACTCAACTATTGTCATTTAAATTGTCACAGTGCCAAGCTGACTTCTCAATATTCATGTTTATGTCAATGGCCAATGCTTCTCTCACATTTTACCAAGAAGCCTCTCTTTGTGGTGAATTGTGGCAAATGCAGAGATGCATTCTCTCTCAAGCTGTTGAGAAGAAGCCATGGTTGAGTGCTTAGTCCTAAACAGGGCATTTATGATACCACCTCAGGGCATTTTGAGAAAGACTTGATGGAAAGAGCCAGAAAGTAAGGGATGTGAAATCCTGACTTTGCGCATGGCAGAACCAACGCAATGGAAGCATCTCAGATTTTTTGTTTAGGAATTCTTGGCTTTTGGGAGCAACATGGCAAAACCCACATCAGCTGTGGCTCCCTGTACCAGACCTACTAGATCCACCGATAGTCAAATACGGATTGGACAAGGGCTTACAGGACCTTACTCCTTCCTGCAGAAGTATTAGCTACTGATGGGTTCTGGAAGTGGGACAACAGTTTTTTCAGTTGTGTACCCACAGAAGGCTCCAATAAATAGTCCCAAATCCATGGTCATATAGTTAAACTCAGTAAACCTAAAAAAGAAAGAGAGAATGGAGGGGGAGGAGACATGGCTATTGAAAAGAAATTGTAGGAAGGAAAGGGAGGTTGATAGTGGTGAGAGATCAGAGCACTTGGGACAGCAATCAGAATGTACTTTACACAAGTATAAAATAATCTAAGAAAATTTTCCATAAAAATAGAGGAATCTTGTTTTGTGACCTTTGACTTTTAATTAGAACATCCATTGCCCTTTCATTCTAATTCAATTGCTGGTAGAGTTGCGGTTAAATCTCTCATATTATTTTGTGGACTCTGTTGTCCCACCTGGTGAAGAGGACTAAATTGCAGTTAAGTGAAAGGTTAGCTCCCTTTGAATTTCCCATAATTATTAAATGCCTCCAACAGCAAGGGATTCAGGTTACATGGGTCCAGCAAACTTTTCCCTTTTGGGTCTCTCTTTTGTTTTCTGCTTTTAATTCCTTGGTCCGTGGTAGAAGCCCTTTTTTGTTAATGTAATTCTCTCTGTCTTTTCAATATTGTGGCTAAGCTTTATTGGCAGATGAGCATATTTTCCTATGTAACTGGAGAAATAATATAATTTAGCCTGTCAAAGTTGATCTCAAACTTATTGTTTTACTAAACCCTTATTAAAGTACTAACCTTCATTTGTTCTGTCTCACAGGTAGAAAGCTACAGAAGGAACATGATACCATACAGGAAATTAAAACACCATTTCTAATACTTTAAAATGATCAGAATCAGTTTTTTTTCTATCTAGATTTATTGTTATTTTTAAGTACTGTAGGTCATTTAAAATATGCTGTTGGCTAATTTAGCCCTATATAATTTTTGGAATTTGTAATCTTTAAATTTGTTTTTATGTTTAGGTTTCAGTCCATTTCAGTTATCTTCTCTACTTCATTATTTTAAGGAATTTTTTATTTGAAAACTAATTTAGATGATTGTCTCCAAAATTTGTTAACATGTTTGTTCTTTCCATATACTATACACTGAAGAGTAATCACTGAAGGAATCTTTCCTTTACCCATTCATGTCACTTACCAGTCATTTATTTGAGATGAGATCTCACTATGGTACCTATTCTTATTCCCAGCCATAAGCCAGCCGCCTGGCTGAGGCTCCCTAAGTGCTAGAACACAGAACTACATTATCACACCTAGTTTTGCCACCATTTTCATGGTTAATGTGCATTTATACTTTTTCCTAGCATTTTTTCTGACCACACATCTTTATTTCACTTACACTCTTGCTTAACATTTCGAGGGTGACAATTTTTGAATGGAGAATAAGAGATAAAATGGCCCAGTTTTAATTCAAACGATCTCTTATTATAAAGGACAGAGATGCATATTTTGCTCTGGGTTGCTGCAGATTACACTTGCCTTTCTGCTGACCAGTTCTTGCCCCTCTGCCTTCTCAGTAATATTTCAATGGGTTTTTAATTTTCTACATTCATTAGTTCCTATTATTCTCCTCGTAGTTTTTGTTATCTATCATTGCAGAACTAATTTTCTTGCAAATGTAGCAGCTTATAACATCAATATGTATTATTTCACTCAGAGACAAGAGTCAACAATGTGTGTTTTACCAGTGATTTGTTACAGAGCTCCTCTTGAGTTTTTTGCTGAGACTGCAATTGTCACCCATCACCTATTAGTTCTCTGCTAGCATTATCACTGGGGCTTGAAGATCTGCTTCCAGGATAGTTAACCCACACAGATACTGGCAGAGACTTCAGTTAATCACTTTGAGTCAGCCCATATGGGAGAAATACACCAACAGAGGAGAAGGGAGAGGCAGAGAGAACAGAAGGGAGAGAGGGAGAGAAGAAAAGGGAAGTAGACACTAAATGCTGTAATATTAACATTTGGGAAACAAGGCAGGAAGATTGTTATGAGTTCAAGGCCTGGGCTACATAGTCATAGATCCTATCTCAAAAATGAGGAGAGAGAGAGAGAGAGATATCTCTGCATTGATTTCAAAAGTGGCTGAACCAGTTTACTTTCCCAGCAATGAGTTCCCTATTTCCACATCCTCCCCAGCATCTGTTGCCCAGCATCTGTTGTCATTTATTTTCTTGATAATAGACATCTTGAGCAGGGTGAGCTAGTTCATATATACAATGGAGTTTCATTAAACCATAAGGAAAATGGTATCACATTTGCAGAAAAGTATGTGGAACTGGAGATCAGTAGGTTAGATAAAATACTCCAAAATCAGAAAGACAAATATCACCGTGTTCTCTCATATGAGAGAGTGTATGCATACATAGGTAGGACATGAAGGTAAAGGAGTGTCCATGAAAAAGGAGAAAGATATGGAGAGGGGAACAGTGGAAATCTCCAGAAGACAATGTTACTTCTTGTGTAATGTAGGAATGGCCATGATTCTCTTTCCACATGAGCCACATTCTGTCACTCACACAAGGGTTGTTGTGTAGATTAAATATAAATTTAGTGTTTGATATCTAGACACATAGACTCATATTTTTCCCCAGGCCCCAAATCTGAACAAGGGTCCATGAATTTTCAGGCTTTCCATAAAGGATTTGTCTTTATCAAGGTGGCCATGAAGATTGCAGGGAGCAAAGGTTTAGTCTTCAGGGTTTTGCTGGAAAAAAAAGTCCTTCATTTCTCACGTCTCTTTCATGGTTTTCTTTTCAATCTCCAATCAGACAACCACACTTTGTCTTTATTTCTTTATTCTTCTCCTAGGCAGCCTCTAGGAGATCCTGGATCTTATCTATTTAGTTATTGGCCTCTATCTCCCAATTTATAAGGGTAAATCTGACCCCTCCTGACTGTTAATGGGATATCTAAAAGGTCATTATGTATGCTAGTGTAAAAGACAGCACTTAACAAAACTTGCTAATTTACATTGTATATAGATGTGTACTTTTCCCCATGGATGCATGCACAGTATAAATCAACAAGTTAGTTGTGGCTGGGTAAAATGGATACATGGAGTCTCATGATATCTTATTACCTGTACTCAGATAACAATTGAAAAAAATATAAGCTGACAGTTGATATAGGTGTGTGTGTGTGTGTGTGTGTGTGTGTGTGTGTGTAAGTATAATGTGTGTGCATAAACAACTAGTAGAAATGTAACAAAATAAAAGAAATACATATAGCAAGATACATAGGTCAGTTAGACTTACAGAAATGGACCATGAGATACATTGTAAATGGTTCACTGATTGCAAATATATAATTGCTTCATAGAGTTCTGCCAGCTGTGGCAAGCAGGCGTTTCAACTCTGATCATTCACGTAGCATTTAAAATTCTCACTGGATCATCAATTAAGTTTGATACAGAAGTTGGTGTACATTAGGAAGATTTGTTCTCACCATCTTCTTATTCTCTTGATGTCAGTAACAGTGGAGGGGCCCGTATGAAGTGTCAGGTGCATTTTAGTTATGTTATCTAAATTAATCCTCACGAGGTTCCTCTGAGATGACTGTAATGATCATGTTTTACAAATGAGGAGTATGAGACATAGGGAGTTAGTGATTGACTAAAGGTCAAAGAGCCCAAGATATGAATACATCTGCTTTTCCAGAGATTCTATTTTTACCCTTGGATTATAATGCTCTCTGACATTTGGCATTCTGATTTGAGAAAAAAAGAGAAAAAACCCAGCCCCAAATGTGAAGATTACATTTAACGTAGAGAGTGGTATTTTCCATTACCAAGAGGCTCAGCTACATTTTACCAAGGACATAACGAGAAGACAGTGCAAAGAGAAAATAGCTGGATGACGAGTGGGTTTGCTAAGCAACAGCTTATTAAATCTAGTGAAACCATGGTGATGGAACACTGTGGTCCCAGACACGCACTTACTTAACACTGAAGAGCACAGACACAGCTATTGGGAACATCTGGGAAGATAAATCAGGACTCCCAGCCTTTGAAAACAAAAAGCCTCATCAATATTGCTATTATCACGACACATGATGCCAAAATCCAAGCAAAGAAGCTTATAGACACTTATAATTAAAAATGTCATTGTTATACATAAAAATGAGTTTTATTTTTTTTTCTTGACAATCTCTACTTGCCTTACAAAGCAGAATTAATCCATGTTGTTTTTTTTTTTAATGGTAGGTAGTATATAATGAATTGATCACTTTGGATTTAGTCTTTGCAGGATGCTTTTTTGTTTCTATCGTGTGTATAATATATATGTGCATACACGGCACAATATAAGGTCATTTAGAAATATAATAAAACAGGAAATGAACTTGATAAGTAATGTGGTGTGAGAATCTCATGTATCTAATAGACTCACCCTGAGATGAAAAGCTCTAGACATTTAACACCTGCTCTGAAAGAAGAACTCAGTCTTCTCCAGAACACGTCCCTGACAGATGATCCAGTCCCAGGTGGTCAGCTCAGCCATAAAATAAAACATACATACATATATACATACATACATACATACATACATACATACATACATACATACATACATACATATGAGAAGCACAAAATGGGCTCAGCAGGTGCTATATGCATTTATATACATATATGTAATAACAATAATTAAAGAAAATGAGATCATGAATTGGAGGAGTTGGAGGTGGAAGGAGGGTGAAAATTATGTGACTAAAATCACATGTATAAAATTCTAAAAATTTAAAAAGTCTGATAGTTCTCATTTCTCTCTCATATGTTAAATAAGCAAGCGACTGGTAGAAAAGATCAAATTTGCTTCACCAGGGTCAAATATATTCAAATAACACCATGAAATCCAATGTATCTTCAAGATATTTTCAGAGTTTCTTTTAATTTTTAACTGTATTAAACACACAAGTCGTGTAACACACTTTTTTTCTGTTTTACTGATTTTTTCTTACAGTTTTTCTATTGTGTATTTCATTTATTTCCATACTAATAACATTTTGTACAGATGCTCATTTCTCCATATACTTATACTTACACCAGTCTTTATTTCTGTGGACTATGGAATTGTCATGATGTGTGTGTGTGTGTGTGTGTGTTCAATTGTCCTACTTTTCTGTTAATTAAAAACTTTCATCATTACAAAAGCTTCTTTCCTTTCTCTACCAGTTATTTTCATCTTAAAGTCTATTTGTTTGATATACTAACTCCAGTTCTCTCTTTGTTGTTTTATTTCTTTTCATTTACTCTTTGAAAATGTCATCCACCCATCCCACCCTCTCTTATCGCTCTCCCATCTCCTATCCTTCCTCCTTCAAGCACACCCCACATCTGCAGTCGCAGCAGTCTTTGATTGTTTGTTTTACTTTGGTTGGTTTTGCTGGTTACCCACTGGGTTCAAGCAGATCTGACAACAGGAGTATGGCTGTGAAGTTATCCACAGGAAAAGGACAACTCACACCACTGAAGCTAATCACTCCCCTCCACCAGCACCAATTAGCTGCTGTCATGGTCAGTTTTGACGTCAACTTGCTTCAAATTAGATTCATTTGAGCAGGGCTCCTCACCTGAAGACCTGTCCCTTTGATTTCCTTGATTAAAGTAGGGAGGACCCACCCCAAATGTGGAAGGCAACCTTTTGGTATTGCCCAGATGAAAAGGGCAGAAGGAAGATTATTTACATTTGCTCCCTTGACCTTCCCAATCTTTGTTGCTGATAACAGAGCCAGAGTCTTTTTGCCTTCCAGGACTAAGGACCAGAGTCTCTTCCGCAACCCTCCAGGACTTCAGCACTAAATGGGGTCTGATAGGCACCAGCCTTGTGAACTGAGCAACTGCTACATTTTTTCTTCTACAACTACTGAAGTACTACTGTTCCAACTTTGAGACACCCAACATTAAGGGTCTATCAAATACCAGGTTGTTAGCTCTCAGGTCTGATTCTGCTGCTTTTACTATTTTAGCATAAGTTGGCTTAATAAATTATTGTATATTATATATTATGTACACTGTATTATATCATACACACACACACACACACACACACACACACACAAAGTAGAAACGTAAGGGTTCTTTGGAAAGTCAGTTATATTGGATAGTGTTTTTGCTGGGGCAAACATGTAAAGGAATATTTTCCTGAAGTGGACACAGGTGAAGTCTGCTAAGGCTGAAATGTTTGGCTGAAACAGACATAGGACAAAGGATATTCTATTAATGCAAATATATGAAAGTACACTTGATAAAGGATTCTTCGCTAACACTAATGACAGATATATATGTAATTAGTCTGCCTTATATTAAGTAGTTGAATTCTATTTGTCTGAACTTTATAGAGAGAGAAATGCATAAAAAACTTCGCATGGTGTGTTGTAGTTTCTAACTAGCAGAGTGATTTCAGCTGAGACAGGCGCGTGTGTTGAGTGAAGCAAGACATGTGCTGAGGCAAGACCCGTGGAGGATATGTGATGTTCTGAGGGAGTATAAAATGGACTTGTCTGATAATAATGGAGGCCGAGTTTGGCTTGCTTATAGAGCTAGCTGTAGAACAATTTGTTGGTCTCATGCCTTCGCTGATCTTCACTTCACTGAGAGGCACAGCTGAGAACTTTTCCTGACTTGCCTGCTGGTCCTTCTTGCTGATTTGTGCTGAAGAAGCTGAGGCCTGGCTGTCTCTGCTAGGTAGTGCCACCACTGCTGATTTCTGTTTACTATCCAGACTCTACCAAACTGGACTGCTGGTGTTTCCATGAAGTGATTGCAAGGAGATCAAGCTGCTGCTGCTGACCAATGAACTAAACTGCGAATTTCCAGACTTCACAGATGGACGTTGCTCTAAAAAATCTTTCTAAACAGATCTACTTCCCATCTCCCATCCTGTTTCCTTTCTTTCCCACTATTTCTGGTGAGTGGTGGGCTAAAAGGGAAGTTAAAGCATTTAAGAATCATCATTAAAACTAAACTTTAAAGAATTAAGATAACATACACACACACACACACACACACACACAGAGAGAGAGAGAGAGAGAGAGAGAGAGAGTCATTCGATTGGTTCTATTCATATAGACAACCTTGACTAATACAACTGCCAATAGCTGTGTCTGGGAAGAGATTAGGCCCTATTAGCCCTCCCCCATCTATGACTGAATGTTTCTGTGTTGAGGGTCCCAGTTTTCTTCAGGCAACCAAAGTTATTGAGACTTTATGAATGTGACAGCCCTGTCCTGCCTAGAAGACATCATTCCATACCCCTCCTCCCTGTCGCTTGGTTCCTAACACTCTGTTCCATCTATTCTGATGTTCCTGGATCCATGGAAGGGCTTAATAGATGCCTCATTTAAAACTGAACACTCAACAGTCATTATTCTCAAACTCTTAAACATATACAAATCTATTAACTGCTGTTTACTGCAAAGAGAAGTTTCTTTGACCAAGGCAGAGAGCAGTACTAGTCTGCTGATCTATATAAACAAAAATATTTAGGAAGGGGGCTGGAGAAATGGCTCAATGATTAAGAGCACTGGCTGCTTTTCCAGAGGACCTGGGCTCAATTCCCAGCACCCACATGGCAGCTCACAACTGCCTATAACTCCTGTTTCAGGAGCCAACACCCCCACACAGATATAAATGCAGACAAATCACCAATGTACATAAAAATAAAAATAATAAATTGGTTTTTTAATATTTAGGCAGAGTTTGACAACATGTCTATTCAAGTAGAACAGAAGCAGTAAGCTCATCCCAGAACCTATGCCCTTCCTAGAAATGGACCTTTGGTTGGATTCACAGCACTAGATGTGGACTTCCTTTTGTGGCATGGGCCTCTGGTCCAACCAAAGCAATTGATTACCTCATAAAGGTCTTACCCTAATCATGCCTAAGAGCACATCTTGCCTGGAGGTAGTATTATAGCTTCTAGCTTATGGGGTTCACATGTGGATAGTACTGCTTATGATTTTTCTTTCCGAGTTGCAGTTATGCTATGAAAGCTAGTGAGTAGGGAGGGAGCTTCCACTTCAGTTCAAGCATGGTTTTCTTATGTCCTGTGACCAGTTTGTGGTGTATTCAGCGTTAGTTTCTTATTGTCCCCTTCTGGTGGGCAATAAGAGCAGTGCAATAACCTGACAGTTAGGAACCTAATTACAGTTCTCATTTCGGTACCTACGTCACAATATACCTGTTCAATCTTTTTACTTTGGACATATCCATGCCATTGAATTGACTGATGTCTCCTTTAGGAACCATAAAGTTTGTTTGTTTTAACTTTTTGGAGACTGGGTCTCACTATGCTATCCTGGCTGATCTGGAACTTCTTTTGTAGACCAGGCAGACCCTGAACTCAAAGAGAACCCCCAACCTCTGCTTCCTGAGTATGGGGATTAAGGGCATGGGCTACCACACCTGGCAAAGTTGACCATTTTGAAGATTCTTCTATCTCCATCTTTTGGTTAGAATTGTTTAATCAATTTACATTTTGTAAATACTGTTAGCATTGACGTTTAGTATTTTATTATTTGCTTTCTGTATTTTGAATGTTCTTAATCTCCCTTACTATTCTATCATTATTCCATCTTTTTCTACTAGGAAATACATATAATCGCATAACTGCAATTCCCCCTTGTGGTTTCAACTGACATCTTAAAACAATCTAGTTTGAATTAATATTAACTTAATTTTAACAGTATGCATAGATTTTACCCACTTATAGCTTTATATTCTACCCCTTTTAAACGTAGTAGCTGTAAAGTTTACACCCTCTTTAATTGTATCGCCATCAGCATAGTTACACAATTATTGTTTTCTATGATTGCCTCTTAAAATAGAAGAAAACATTGATAAGAGTACTATCTTTTATGTTTGTTTGTGTGTGACCTTTTATTTTACATAATGTTTAACCATTTAAAATTAGTAATACATGTCTAGTCATTTCATTTTACCATAAAAGGCTCCTTCTCATATTAATTTATAATAAATGATGTCTTGTGTTGCTTAAGACAAACTAAAACAATGCTTTTACATCAGTCTCTTGAGTGAATCTACAAGTCCATATTGCCCCAGCCAGCTCCTTTAGCAATTTTTGCAGAAAAAGACTTGCTAGTGACGCATTGCCTTAATATATGTTTATCAGATAGTATCTTGATTATTCCTTCAGTTTTCAAGGATATGGTTTTGCAGACACATATTTTTAGCCTGCTTCTTTCATCATTTTGAATATGTTTTTCACAAGCAATCTGGTTTCCATGGTTTCTAATAAGTTTGCTATACCTTGAATATGAGTCACTTCTCTAGCTGCATTTCTATTTTTTTCTTTTCCCTTGCCTTCTTAATCTTTTAAAATTATATTACATTATCTACTGTGTGTGCATGTATGTGTGTAGTCCATGTGTGGGAGGGGTATACATGTTCCACAGCAAACCTGTGGAAATCAGAGGACTTTCTGTGGGAATCAGTTCTCTTATTCCAGCACTTGGACCCTAGGGATTGAATGCAGAGATCAGGCTTGGTGACAAGCATGCTTACCAGCTGGATTATCTTGCTGGCTCCTTAATTTTTATTTCTATTTACACGCATTAATTGTACACATCGATGATCTCTAGCATGAATTTTCACACACACACAACATGCACTGATCAAATTCAACCTCTTTTGAAAACCTTCATCCATACACCCATCTCAGTCTTTGTCATTTGCGTGGTTTAAATATGATGCTTTCTGCCATTTTAAAAATACTTTGAGAATTTCATACATGGATACAATGTATTTTGAGCATATATATTCCCATGGTCTCCTCTGATTCCTCCCAGATCCCTTCAACACCTCTCTCTCCTACCTTTCTCACGTCCTGTCCTTGAAATATTTTCTAGCCCTCTAAATCCAATTAGTGTTGCCTATATGCACATGGGTATGGGGCCATCCACTGGAATGTGGTTAATTTACCAGAAAGACTCCTTTCGTATCCAATCAGCAGCCAATAGCTCTTTAGCTAGGAGTGGAACCTTTTGGGTTCCTCCTTGTTGATACTTGCTTGGTATTATGCAGGTCTTATTTAGAACCTTTGATCTAACTAAAAATAGTATTTACAAAATTATTATACAGAGAAATATTTTAGGATCAATTTGATGAGCTATATGGGAATTAAGATTATTTTTACCTTTATATTAACTTAAAACTTTAATGAATAAACAACATAGTCCAGAGCACAAGACTGGGTAGGCTAGGTCCACATAACATGCAACGAAGCTGAACATGACAGTAGTTTAACACAACATGATGATGTGGATGTGGTCTAATGCTGTATTATGTTAATTGAGTCCCCCAAATGCCACAAGGATCCACGTGTAAGATGCTGAGGGTCCCTGCCCCGAGTTGGTTCTGATTGGTAAATAAAGTTGCAGGCAGCCAATGGCTGAGCAGGGAGACAGGTGCGGGACTTCAGGATTGGAAGGTAAGGAACCAAGGTCAGGAAGGAGACAGAACCGCCATGCCAGAAAAAGAGTAAGGATGAGGCCTGAGCGGTGCAGAAAAGAGAACACAGGAACCATGTAAGAGCCAGAAAAGAGTGCTCCCTCCCCCAATTTGGTCTAGGGCAGCAAAGATTTTAGTAAGTAATAATTCAGGAATATCAAAGAGGAAATATTAGCCACACAGAGGTTTTGTAGTGAGGAACGTGCCACCACTGCCAGAGTCATTTTGAGGAGAGGTTATTGGCAACTACAACAGTGTGCCAAACAAATTAATCTTTTTTTTATAGCACGAAGGTATTTATGTAGCTGATGTGCAAAAAGAAAAGTTTTATTGATACTCAACATTTCACAGATCATCTTTGATGAGTCATTTAAAAGAGGCATTTGAAGGAACTGATAAATATCTTTAGCATATAGCTCAAATCAAGTATTTACATATGCGCTGCTGAAACATCTCAACCCTTCTTGCATTCTAAAGACAATCATCATGCAAACACCAATGTTGCTGGTCACTCCACAAGTCTGCCAACCTCAGAGTCCAAGTTCTGAATTCATACATTAAGTAGGAAAACATACCAAAATACCAATTACTGCAACATTCCTGTAGGTATCGTGGTAGTACTCTAAGTTCTTCTTCTAAAAGTCTCTTGCATTCATGATTTAAAGCCTATCCTACATACATTACTAAAAATTCTATCATTTCAGTATCAATGATTACATTTCAGAGAAAGAAAACCATTTTAGTAATGGTATCACCACAACATTCTTTAACAGAACCAGAATCCATAGGTACGTAAAGAAAAAAACATATTTTAGTGAAAAGATGTGCCTTGACTGCACAGAAGAAATTAGACAAGTAAACACCAACAAAACCAACAAGATTAGCCACCAATCTGTCTTGTACCAATAATGACAAATAAAACACACTTTTATGGGATCTCATAAAACTGCAAAGCTTCTGTAAGGCAAAGGACACTGTGGTTAGGACAAAACAGCAACCAACAGATTGGGAAAAGATCTTTACCAATCCTACAACAGATAGAGGGCCTATATCCAAAATATACAAAGAACTCAAGAAGTTAGACCGCAGGGAGACAAATAACCCTATTAAAAGATGGGGTTCAACTCCTCCATTGTTGGTGGGGTTGCAGACTGCTACAACCATTCTGGAAATCAGTCTGAGTGTTCCTCAGAAAATTGGACATTGAACTGCCTGAGGATCCAGCTGTTCTCTCTGGGCATATACCCAAAAGATGCCCCAATATAAAAAAGACCACGTGCTCCACTATGTTCATAGTAGCCTTTATTGTGATAATAGCCAGAAGCTGGAAAAGAACCCAGATGCCCTTCAATAGAGGAATGGATACAGAAAATGTGGTACATCTACACAATGAAATATTACTCAGCTATCAAAAACAATGACTTTATGAAATTCGTAGGCAAATGGTTGGAACTGGAAAATATCATCCTGAGTGAGCTAACCCAATCACAGAAAGACATACATGGTATGTACTCATTGATAAGTGGCTAATAGCCCAAATGCTTGATACCTAGATGCCTAGGAAGAATGAAAACTCAAGACGGATGATCCAAAATGTGAATGCAGATTCCTGAGAGACACAGCCAGAATACAGCAAATACAAGCGTATACTGGCAGAGGCTCCACTGAACTGAGAACAGAACCCCTGTTGAAGGAATCAGAGAAAAGAACTGGAAGAGCTTGAAGGAGCTCAGACCCCATATGTACAAAAATGCCAACCAACCAGAGCTTCCAGGACTAAGCCACTACCCAAAGACTATACATGGACTGACCCTGGACTCTGACCTCAGAGAATGAATATCCTAAAAGAGCAATGGAAGGGGAAGCCCTGGGTCCCTAAGACTGAACCCCAGTGAACTAGACTGTTGGGGAGAGGGCAATGGGGGGGAGGGTTAGAGGGGAACACCCATAAAGGAAGGGAGGGGAGGGGATGTTTACCCGGAAACCGGAAAAGGAATAACACTCCAATGTATATAAGAAATACTCAAGTTAATAATAATAATAAAAAAAAATTATTAAAGCTGAAAAAAAGATGGGGGTTCAGAACTAAACAAAGAATCCACAGCTGAGGAATGCGGAATGGCTGAGAGAAAGACCTAAAGAAATGTTTCACATCTTTAGTCATATAAGGGAATGCAAATCAAAACAACCTGAGATTACACTCACACCAATGAGAATGGCCAAAGATCAAAACTCAGGTGACAACAAATGCTGGAGAGGATGTGGAGAAAGAGGAACACTCCTCCATTGTTCGTGGGATTGCAGACTGGTAAAACCATTCTGGAAATCAGTCTGGAGGTTCCTCAGAAAATTGGACATTGAATTACCTGAGGATCCAGCTATACCTCTTTTCGGCATATACCCACAAGATACCCCAACATATAAAAAACACATGTGCTCCACTATGTTCATAGCAGCCTTATTTATAATAGCCAGAAGCTGGAAAGAACCCAGATGCCCTTCAACAGAGGAATGGATACAGAAAATGTGGTACATCTACACAATGGAATATTACTCAGCTATCAAAACAATGCCTTTATGAAATTCATAGACAAATGGTTGGAACTGGAAAATATCATCCTGAGTGAGGTAACCCAATCACAGAAAAACACACATGGTATGCACTCATTGACAAGTGGCTATTCCCAAATGCTTGAATTTGCCCAGATGCATAGAACACATAAACTCAAGACGGATGATCAAAAATGTGAATGCTTCCTCCTTCTTTAAAAAGGGGAACAAGAATACCTTGGCAGGAAAATAGAGGCAAAGCATTAAACAGACACAGAAGGAACTTTTACATTCAGAGCCTGCCCTATGGGCCCATACATATACACAGCCACCCAAGATGGATGAAGCAAAGAAGTGCAGGCGACAGGTGCGGATGTAGAATCTCCTGAGAGACAATAGCCAGAATACAGCAAACACAGAGTACAATGCCAGCAAACCACTGAACAGAATAGGACCCTGTTGAAGAATCAAGAAAGAACTGAAGAGCTTAGAGCCTGAGACCCCATATGTACAACAATGTGAAAGCAACAAGTTTCCAGGACTAAGCCTACCCCTGAAGACTATATACATTGACCCTTGGCCCAAACCTCATAGGTAGCAATGAATATCCTAGTAAGATCACCAGTGGAAGGGGGAAGCCCTTGGTCCAACAAGACCAGACCCTCAGTGAACGTGATTGTTGGGGAGGGCAGCAATGGGGGAGGGATGGGGAGGGGGAAGGAAGGGGGAGGGGATTAGGGATGTTTGCCCGAAACCGAAAGGGAATAACATTCAAATGTAAATAAGAAATACTCAAGTTAATAAAATAAAATAAAATAAAATAAAAGATAAAAGAACTTAATAGATGAAGGCAATTTTAAAATACATTAGTGGCATCATCAGGTAGATATGTAAAGCAGGGAAATCTATGCCATAGAATTTAGATTCTAACTAATGACATACTTAGCCTTTTATTTGGGGGAAGGTGAAGACCTGTTAGAGTTTACCTAATAGTCACAAAAATGTTAGGTCACACACAGAGATAGGCAATGATGGCTAATGAAGGGGCTATAGACCCAAGATAATTTAGCTCCAGATTTGCAACATTCCTACTCTCCACAATCATAAAAGTTCTAATCAGCCAATTATCCTTATAGAATAAGTATTAGAACCAAGGCTCATTTTGTCTGGGGACTTATAATGTTCAAGCAATACTGCATATGTGTTTACTAATTATTCTATTATATTTTCTCATTATATATATACACTGTAATTCTTATTGCTATTTTTGTTGAAACAATAACATTCTGGTAACCAAAGAAAGAAATACGAAATAATTAGTTGAAATAAATACTTATATTTGTACTTCATGTTAGAATGATATTGTAAATATTGGTGCTGCTAACTATCTGTGCTTTATTGCCTCCAATGGCTGAGTTAACAGTGATGTTTATAAAAAAATTGGTCATCTTGAGTCAGATGTAGTAAGTTCAGTGTTTAGGAGACAGAGGCAGGCTGATCACTATAAGTTCAAGTCCAACCTGTACTATAAAGTAGGTTACAGGACAGCTGGGGATACAGACGACAATGCCTTGAGAAGAAAGGAAGGAGGTTGGCAAGGAGAGAGAAAGAGAGCAGAAAGAGATAGAAAGAGAGGAGAAGGAAAGGGAGGAAGAAAACAAACAAAAATTGGTGACTTAGAATTTTCTTTTCTAGGCTGTAATATTTCTAAAATGTCTTCCTATTTCAGCAAATGGTGTGACATGAGAGATTATAGTCTAAATTACCAAAGCACATTTCTCATTCTGTGTTCTTTTGAGCTACTATTAGCATCCCATGACCCCAAATGATTATTTGTTACATAGTAGGTAGAAGTTCTTTGCATTGCTGATGACCATCTCTTTCATTTGCTTTTGAGAGGTTCCAATGAAATGTATGTATTTTTGTAACCACTGTTATTTGAGATTTCCAAATAATTTTTTTCCTTGTCAAGGTCTGTTTATTGAGAGGAATGTACAGCATTTAAAGCTCTGAAGCAGGAATTGAAGCAGGAACTGGTTTAAAGTGGGGGAAGTGCCCAAGGACATAAGGCAGAATCTCTAAACCAAGATATTCTCCTAGACAAGGAGGCAACAGTCTTCCAGGAACAAGTTCTTTCTTGAAAAGGTCAAGCCCTTCTCCAGAATCTGGACTAGTCCGGCAGTCCGGGTCCCGGACATCTCCACCTTTCCTTAACTATCAGTGGGGAGGGAAGTCTGTCACCTTATGTGTGCATCCACAATCAGCACCTGGTCGGTGAAGCCCGTGTCTTTAGTCCTCCAAGGTTGCCTCCACATCTGGTCCTCTCACTTAGGTTTCATTATTTCTGCCAGGTGAAGTGGCTGGTCACAGATAGATCGACATGCCTCACAGAGTGCCCAGCTGGGCCATGGATGAAGCCACTTCCTTAAGTTAGACTGCACCCCAATGGCTAGAACGATCTTATGCTTTAACACACCGTTTGGGCTATCGTGTGTGTTTTGTGAGAGTGGGGCAACTCCAGATCATGGACCGTGCTAATCCTGTTGTAGGGTTACTTCACAGTGGTGAGGTTATGCCTGGTATGTGACACCATAATATTCCCGCCATTGACGCTCCACCATGATTGATTTTCCAGCCTGGAGTTGGGGCTGTATTTAGGGTGGAGAAGTCGAGGCCAACTGGGAGACCCAAGGGAGTATCACACTCCCGTTGTTCTGTTTCACTCACAATGGAGGTGGTGGTAATGGACTGAGACCTGCTTGGTAGCTGAATCCACCTGGGCCTTTGATAAAATCAGTTAACTTTCTAAGCACCATGGACCAAAGGGAGACGAGCAGCAGGAGTCCTCATAAAGGGACCCAGAGATTTCGTAGAAGAGTGGTGGAGCAGGGGAGAGGCAGAAACCAGGTTTTTTATATACCAGGCTTCACTCTTTTCTCTTTCTCTTTGTCTCTTTTGTAAACTTTCTCTATCTTTTAGGCTGTTCTCTACTAATCCTGTCTTATCAGCATAAAAGCAACACTCCTCCTTGAGGGACGCACAGAGCCCTCCCTGTTGGAGAAAGAGAAGATCTAATCCCCTTCTATTTTGTAGAACAACCTCAGCCAAGGAAGCGACTGAATCTTTAAGATAGGTTATTCCTGGTTGAAGCTCACTGATGTCCCTCTGTCTATGGTGCCACTGAGCTGATGATAACTCTGTTGGGAGGTGATCAGGGAGGCAACCCTGGTTCCTGTCCCCACAGCTGACAGGCCTAGGAGTACTGCAAGAGTCACGGCAGTGATGGGTTCTCTCTTTGTATGCCGGGAGGTGCCTCTTTCCCAGAACTGCAGGAACCCAAGATTGGGCCAGGGAACTCGTGCAGCGGTGGTGGCGTTGGCAGACACCCATCAATGGCTTTCATTAGGAATCACCAGGTATAGTTGAAGATCTGGTGAAGCCCGATGTAGCAAGGGCAGGCGTGATGATGCTTCAGGGATCCAGATGAAGGGAACATGGTCAGCATGATCTGTAATTAAGCATAGTTAGACTTTTCCTCAGGGTTGTCCCCTGGGTGGGTTAAAGGCCTTAACAAGGCACTTTGGGGCCAATGGGCACCCCAGTCTTTGAATCATAATGCAGGATGATCCATGTCCCCAAATGAGACCGGATCAGGGCCATACCATTAGGATGTTAATGGGTCCTTCCATAGGACTGGTGCATAATCATAAGAATTATGGGGGTGCCACAGGAGGTCTGCTGTAGTTTTCCATCCTTGTCCACGACAAAGGATTGGACAAAGAGTGCATGATTTATAAATGTTTGTGATTACTGGGAGGGGGATAATATTCCCCATTTTTGACTGTAATTTATAGATCATAGTTTTAAAGGGTTTGTGAGCTCTTTCAGCTATACCCTGGTCCTGAGGATTATAAGGAATGCCCGTTGACATGTTTAATTCGAGTTGGGAAAACAAAAGTTTTTAAAATTAGAGCTAGTATATCCAGGTCCACTATCTTTTTTAACACTCTTAGGTTGAGGTAAAACTGTGAGGCAAGTCAGAAAATGACATAACATGTTTGGTGGCCTCCCCTGTCTGCAGGGATGCATAGATAAAGCCGCTAAGGGTATCAATGGTGACATGAATGTATTTTAATTTACCAAAGGAGGGAAGATGGATGACATCCATTTGCCAGAGCTCTCCAGGGACCAATCCATGGAGTTTGACCCCAGATGAGGGTCAGGGAGTAGGGTCATGCAGCCTTTGTAATTACAGACTATTTGGCGAGCCTATTCACCGGTGATCTTATATTTAATCCTAAGGGTTTGTGCATAAAGGTGATGTAAGTCATGTGCTTGTTGGGCAAGTGTAAGGGGCATAGAGAAGGCCCCCTGGGCCAAGGCCACAAGACAGGTGAGGCGATCAACGGCATCATTACCATCAGCCAAGGGGCCTGGCAATCCGGTATGTGCTCAAATGTGTCCCACAGAGAAGAGGCAAGAACGCCTCTGAATATTCTTTTGTAAGGTGGCAAACAGGGGGTGCAGCATTGGTGGTAGGCTGAATATAGGGCACTGTTTCTAACCGGGGGATAGAAAAGGCAAGATATGAGCTATCTGTATATAGGTTAAAGGGTGCATCAGGCAGCGCACAAAATACTGCAAGGATAGCTTGAAGCTCTACCAGCTGAGCGGAATCTAAAGGAATAGAGAACCGTTGTATTTGACCATCAATGGAAAATGCAGCTTGTCCATTAGAGGAGCCGTCTATAAAGACAAGGTGGACTCCCGACGTAGGGTGATCACGTGTTACCTTTGGAAAGATCACTGGGACTGTAATTTTGTGAAAAAACTGTATCAACTTATCTGAGGGGTAATGATTATCTGTCTTACCCTGAAAGGCAATGCAGCTAATTGTCCATTCATCTACATGTTGACTGAGCCAAGAGACCTGGAAAGGGCTATAGGATAATATTAAAGCATCGGGGTCCCTTCCAAAGAGCTTATGGGACTCTTCTCTTTCAAGACATACGATTTGTGCCACCAGCAAGGGATGGGTGGGAAGGACCCTAGTTGAGGAGGCGGGAAAGAGGATATTGCTGCCAAAAAACTGCTGTTGGGGAAAAGTGGGTAGGAAAGACATTCTTGGAAAATGTCAAGAATACCAGTGAAAAAATTCACAAGGAGGAGCTTCCTGTTTCACAAGATTGTTTAACTTTATGGTCTGCTAGTTCCTGGGAGAAGCTTCCTGCTTCTCAAGATTGTTCTCTAAGATTTTAATCTAACTTTATGGTCAGCTAGTTCCTGGGATAGAGTTGTCGAAGCAGCTGATGTAAATTACCCATTCTATGGTCCTCGGAGTAGCTTCCTGGAACATACAATTCCAGGGCCTAACCAGTTTTTTTTTCTCCTACTCTGAACCTTTGTCTAGGGGGGAGGCAACATTAAAATTTCTACCTTTCACTTCAGGGGAATCACTATCCCTGAACTCAAGCAGCATTACAGAGCAATAGTGATAAAAAAACTGCATGGTATTGGTACAGAGACAGACAGATAGACCAATGGAACAGAATTGAAGGCCAGAATGAAGCCACACCTATGGTCACTTGATTTTGACAAAGGAGCCAAAACCATCCAATGGAAAAAAAGTAGCATTTTCAAATGGTGCTGGTTCAACTGGAGGTCAACATGTAGAAGAATGCAGATCGATCCATGCTTATCACCCTGTACAAAGCTTAAGTCCAAGTGATCAAGGACCTCCACATCAAACCAGACACCTAAACCATTAGAAGAAAAAAATCTAGGGAAGCATCTAGGAACACATGGGCTGGAAAAATTTCCTGAACAAAACACCAATGGCTTATGCTCTAAAGATCAAGAATGAAAAATGGGATCTCATAAACTGCAAAGCTACCTTAAGGTACAAAAGACACTGTAGTTGGGACAAAACGGCAACCAACAGATTGGGAAAAGATCTTTGCCAATCCTACAAACAGATAGGAGCCTTTATATCCAAAATATACAAAGAACTCAAAAGTTAGACCTTAAGGGGAGACAAATAACCTATTAAAAATGGGGTTCAGAGCTAAACAAAAGAATTCATAGCTGAGGAATGCCGAATGGCTGAGAAACACCTAAAGAAATGTTCAACATCTTTAGTCATCAGGAAATGCAATCAAAACAACCCTGAGATTTCACCTCACAAGTGATGAGATTGGCTAAGATCAAAACTCAGGTGACCTCCACAGTGAGAATGCTGGACAAAAACTCAGGTGACAGGATGTGGAGAAAGAGGAACACTCCTCCATTGTTGGGGATTGCAGACTGGTAACAAAACCATTCTGGAAATCAGTCTGAGGTTCCCAGAAAATTGGACATTGAACTACCTGAGGATCCAGCTACCTCTCTTGGGCATATACCCAAAGATGCCCCAACATATAAAAAGACACACGTGCTCCACTATGTTCATAGCAGCCTTATTTATAATAGCCAGAAGCTGAAAGAACCCAGATGCCCTTCAACAGAGGAATGGATACAGAAATGGGTACATCTACACAATGGAATATTACTCAGCTATCAAAAACAACGAAGCTTTATGAAATTTGTAGGCAAAATGGTTGGAACTGGAAAATATCATCCTGAGTAGGTAACCCAATCACACAGAAAACATACATGGTATGCACTCATTGATAAGTGGCTATTAGCCCAAATGCTTGAATTACCCTAGATGCCTAGAACAAATGAAACTCAAGAAGATGATCAAATGTAGGCTTCCTCCTTCTTTTTTAAATAACAGAATACCCTTTACAGGAATAGGAGGCAAAGATTAAAACAGAGACAGAAGGAACACCATTCAGAGCCTGGCCCCACATGTGGCCCATATATATACAGCCACCCAATTAGACAAGATGGATGAAGCAAAGAAGTGCAGGCCCAAACTGTATGTAGATCGCCTGAGAGACACAGCCAGAATACAGCAAATACAGAGGCGAATGTCAAGCAGCAAACCACTAACTGAGAAATAGGACCCTGTTGGAAGGAATCAGAGAAGAACTGAAGAGCTTGAAGGGGCTTAAGACCCATCATATGTACAACAATGCCAACCAACCAGAGCTTCCAGGGACTAAGCCACTACCTAAAGACTATACATGGACTGACCCTGGACTCTGACCTCATAGGTAGCAATGAATATCCTAGTAAGAGCACCAGTGGAAGGGGAAGCCCTGGGTCCTGCTAAGACTGAACCCCCCAGTGAACTAGAGGGGTGGGGGGAGGGGGGAAGGGGGGGGGGGGGGGGGGAGAACACCCAAGAGGGGGGGGGGGGGGGAGGGGGATGTTTGCCCGGAAACCGGGAAAGGGAATAACACTCGAAATGTATATAAGAAATATTCAAGTTAATAAAAAAAAAAAACTCAGGTGACAGCAAATGCTGGCGAGGATGCGGAGAAAGAGGAACACTCCTCCATTGTTGGTGGGGTTGCAGACTGGTACAACCATTCTGGAAATCAGTCTGGAGGTTCCTCAGAAAATTGGACATTGAACTGCCTGAGGATCCAGCTATACCTCTCCTGGGCATATACTCAAAAGATGCCCCAACATATAAAAAAGACACGTGCTCCACTATGTTCATCGCAGCCTTATTTATAATAACCAGAAGCTGGAAAGAACCCAGATGCCCTTCAACAGAGGAATGGATACAAAAATGGTACATCTACACAATGGAATATTACTCAGCTATCAAAACAACGACTTTATGAAATTAAGAGGCAAATGGTTGGAACTGGAAAATATCATCCTGAGTGAGCTAACCCAATCACAGAAAGACATACATGGTATGCACTCACTGATAAGTGGCTATTAGCCCAAATGCTTGAATTACCTAGATGCCTAGAACAAATGAAACTCAAGACAGGTGATCAAAAATGTGAATGCTATCCTTCTTTAAAAGGGAACAAGAAGGGTTGGGGGATTTAGCTCAGCCCGGTAGAGCGCTTGCCTAGGAAGCATAAAGGCCCTGGGTTGGTCCCCAAAAAAAAAAAAAAAAAAGGGGGAACAAGAATACCCTTGGCAGGGAAGAGAGAGGCAAAGATTAAAACAGAGACTGAAGGAACACCCATTCAGAGCCTGCCCCACATGTGGCCCATACATATAGAGCCACCCAATTAGACAAGATGGATGAAGCAAAGAAGTGCAGACCGACAGGAGCTGGATGTAGATCAATCCTGAGAGACACAGCCAGAATACAGCAAATACAGAGGCGATTGCCAGCAGCAAACCACTGAACTGAGAACGGGACCCCTGTTGGAGGAATCAGAGAAAGAACTAGAAGAGCTTGAAGGGGCTCAAGACCCCATATGTACAACAATGCCAAGCAACCAGAGCTTCAGGGACTAAGCCACTACCTAAAAAGACTATACATGGACTGACCCTGGACTCTGACCTCATAGGTAGCAATGAATATCCTAGTAAGAGCACCAGTGGAAGGGGGCCCTGGGTCCCATGCTAAGACTGAACCCCCGTGAACTAGACTGTCGGGGGAGGGCAGCAATGGGGGGAGGGTGGGGAGGGGCACACCCATAAGGAAGGGGGGGAGGGAAGGGGATGTTTGCCCGGAAACCGGGAAAGGGAATAACACTCGAAATGTATATAAGAAATACTCAAGTTAATAAAAAAAAAAATTTTCTACCTTTCATTCTCCATTTCTTCTAGTGGCTTGTTCCAACCATAGAACTAAATTAAAACATGATATTACTGACATAACATCAAAATCTGAACAGCACTTACTCTTTCTCTAATGAAGGTAACTAGTTTATTTAACACACATGGACTTATAATCAGAAACAGAAGCAAAATTAAGAAGGGTCCCATAAGGGAAGATATCAGAGTAGTCATCCAAGGAGATCTACTAAACCAGCTCTCGAACCATCCCTGATGTGCTTTTCTGTCTCTCTGTCGTTTGTCTAACCTTTTTCTAAGTTTACTCATGGAGTCTTTAATTACTCCTGAATGGTCTACATAGAAGCAACATTCTTTTCTTTTAGTGTAGCACACAGTCCTCCTTTTTTAAGCAATATCAGGTCTAATCTTCTCCTATTCTGAAGGACTATCTCTGAGAGGGGGGTTAGGGATTCTTGGAGGTCAGCTAAAAAGTCTTTTTTACTCTTTTTATATCTAAGTCAATGGAAGTTCTGAATTCTCCATAAGCCTTGTGTTGCAGGGCAACTGCAGATGTCCTTGTATCTGCCCTTGAGGTACCTAGACTCCGCCTTAAGATAGCCCTAAGTAATTCTCAACTCTCTTTTGTGTCTTACTAAGTCTTTCGCATCAGGATTCCAATCGGGACACTGTCTGAACCTATACACCAAGGTCATGACTGTCTTTTAGAACTTCTAAACTTATACAGGTTGTGATCCCTGAGGCACAGTCCCAAGAAGTGTTAGGAGTACTAACATATGCAGTGTTACATCATTTGCAATAGAAATCAAGCCTATCCCCACACCTATCCGGATGGAACCCAGGGCAAACCTGAAATTCTTGTTTCTAAAGCACACTCCTCAAGTGAGCATTATAGATTTCCTGTAACAGCCACTAACAAGCATCCCAAGTGGGATGGTGAGAAAACAAGAAGAGAGTCCAGAAAATAGAGGTCCGCTGAAGAGGGCAAAAGCATTCAGTCACACAGAAAGACAATCAAAAGATTAACAGACAAAAAAACAAAAGTGCGCACAAAAACAAAAAACAAGTGGCCGCGGCAAGATTGCCACAAAACTGAACTAATTCAGATGGGAGCTTCCATGAGCTCACCAAAGACAAATAAATGAAGGGGAGCGGATTCCAAATCACTCCTCCTTCCCAACCAGAATCTTCTCATTGTCAAAGTCACAAGTTAACACAAAACAAAGACCTAAGATACACAGACAACGACCACTCTGGAAATACAGATGGCCGGGAGGGCGGGTTCTCTTCTCCAATCCAGGAGAATCACCGAATCCTCACCGGCATCTAGATGGGATTCTCCCAGGTGTCCCTGGGGTCCCTTCTCACCTCCTGGGACGTCTCCCAGGGCAGCGCAATTGGTGAGCCCCTGGCACATCTACTGCTCACATTCACATCTCTCTTGAGACACGAGCCTCCCTCTCAGCCTGAGATGGGGGCAACTGCAAAACCAGAACTCCAGAACTTGTGAGCAAATACAGACCCAGAGTAGCAAATACAGACCCAGAGTTTAGCCGGCACAAAACACAAAGACACAAAGGCACAGACGCTATCTCCTGAATCGGAACTGCCTCAGATCCTTTTTCTTACAATAAGTCATTTCAACACTTTCCAACCTTGTCCCAACTATAGGAGTTAATTTCTGGTCCTTCAATAATAAACCAAGGACAAGTTTCTGACACAAAGACAAAAAAAATTTAACGAGATCCTTTTTCTTAACTCTTACTCCCCTTTCCCTGAGAGAAGCCTTAAGGTCTTTGATAGAGACTGCTTCCTTAGACATTTTTTGCCCATTCTCAATTAGACAGAAAACTCTTACCTGCTACGTCTTTCTCTCATGAGCGGTGAGAGCGCACGGCCATGAACACCAGATCAGTGCAGCTACTTTCACTTTATCTGCGTCGATTTCTGGACAAATACCCCAGGTCCTCAACTTCTTTTTATGTCTGGTGAGGGTCCATACCTCGAGCCTCACGTTGAGCACCACTTGCCCCCGCCAGTGGGGACCCAGTTATTTGTGGGGGTCGAGGGGGCCCATACCTGCGGGAGAATGGGCAAGAAAGAGGAGCGAGACCAAGCCGTGTCCTTGTCAAAGTCTCCCAAATAATTTTTAAAAGCTCAGCATTCTTATAACAGTCAGAGTAAGATCCGCTCAGATAAGACTGTGTGAAGAAAGTCAACATTTACAGCAATTATTTCTCCAGCTACTCCTGCTGCTTTGTACAACAGTGTAATTCATCTGGATGGCAGGCATTTGCTAAAAACAAATGTCATTTCGTTACAAAAACAACATTCATGGTAGTTTCTACTTTGTCTGAAAGTCAATTTATAATAACTTTCTTTTCCTTTTTTCTTTTATTTAGGAGGAATATAGATGAAATGTAGGGGCCTGATTTTATTCCATTCCCCAAAACTAGATACAAATGACAGCATTGCAATGTTGGAGACTTGAGAATTCATATCCTCTGTTGTGTTTAGTAGCTTCAGCTATTTATTCTGGAACGCTTGCTTGTTTTTTTAAAGAGAGCTAAATCTCACTAGGGCTTTCCCTGTAATTTTGACATGTCAGGTTCCAGAACAATATTGAAGAATCCATTGTACGGAATTAAAAAGTGCAAACTATATTCTCTTACATTGCACAGCTTTTCTCTACTGTGCTATTACCCAATGATCTACCTTATCAGGATATATACACCTCCCATATCAGCAGAGAGTTATGGAAGGCCAGAAAGAGACAGGACTGGTTCATATTACAAAGCAAGGAAAAGACAATCTCCCTGTAGCCTTAGTCAAAGGCAGGCAAAATCTACTGTCTCTCTTTTGAGATTCTGACTCAAGAACATGTTAGGAGAAGAGCAGGGAAAAAGAAACATGCTTCTTTTCATGTTCCTCATAATTTCTTTTCAAATTGCCAGCCACCCAAACTTTGTAAGATCCTCCTGCTCCCAACCTGGACCATTTTCTATGAAGTGAGCAGGATTGTTACTCCAAGCACTCTCACAATATATAATGCTTCACTACGACCCTCAAAGCAGTGGATTGGAGCCTAAGAAGCATGCAGCGAAACCTCTGAAACAGGGCTCAGGTAGCCTCTGCTCCTGTAGGGTGAGTTCTCTTAGGTGCACCTCATAGATTATGCACAGCTTGTCACAAGTTACAGAGTTAATAGGAAAGTTTACAAAAACTTTTCTCTTGGCACCCAATCCTGTTAACAAATTTCCTCTGAGGAAAACTGACTCCTATTTCAACTCACCTCATAGTCACTGTAGGGGAACTAGAGAACTGTAGTCTTTCTCCTTCCCGGACTACACTGGTCTGGGCTAACCTAGAAATTATAAACAGATGAATCTACTTTAAAGTTCTAGAGATAGTGGTTCTCAACCGTCCTAATGCAACTCTTTAATACTGTGCCCTGAATGGACAAGAAGCACCTAAAGAAATGTTCAACATCCTTAGTCATCAGGGAAATTCAAATCAAAACAATCCTGAGATTCCACCTCACACCAGTCAGAATGGCTAAGGTCAAAAACTCAGGTGACAACAGATGCTAGCAAGGATGTGGAGAAAGAGGAACACTCCTCCATTGTTGGTGGGATTGTAAGCTGGTACAACCACTCTGGAAATCAGTCCGGTGGGTTCCTCAGAAAATTGGACATAGTATTACCTGAGGAGCCTGTTATACCACTCCTGGGCATAGATCCAAAAGATGCTCCAACATATAACAAGGACACATGTTCCACTATGTTCATAGCAGCCTTATTTATAATAGCCAGAAGCTGGAAAGAACCCAGATGCCCTTCAATAGAGGAATGGATACAGAAAATGTGGTACATGTACACAATGGAGTACTACTCAGCTATTTAAAAAATGACTTCATGAAATCCTTATGTAAATGGATGGAACTAGAAAATAAATATCTTCCTGAGTGAGGTAACCCAATCACAATGTACACACATAGTATGTGTAAGTGTGTGTAAATGGATATTCTCCCAAAAGCTTGGAATACTCAACACAATTCACAGATCACAGGAAGCTTAACAAGAAGGAAGGCCCAAGTGTGGATGCTTCAAACCCACTTAGAAGGGGAACAAAATAATCACAGGAGGCAGAGAGATAAAGTGACCTAGGTGGGGGAGGAAAAGGAGAGGAAAAAGGGGGGTCAGGACCAGGTATGTGAAGAAACAGGAGAGAAGTCCAGAGGGCCAAGAAAATGAATAAAAATATGTAGCAGTGGGGGTGGGGGATGAGGGAACCTCTAGAAAGTGCCAGATGCCAGGGAGGTGAGAGGCTCCCAGGACCCAGTGGAGATGATATTAACCAAAATATCCATCAAAGGGAAGCTAAACTGAACAGACTACTTCCAGTAGATAGACATGTGGCCCTAGTGAGGGATGAGGCAACCATCCATCTCAAAATTTAATTCCAGAATTGTCCCTGGCTAAAGAAATGGTAGGGACAAAATGGAGCAGAGACTGAAGGAAAGGCCATCCAGAGACTGCCAGCAAAAACACCAACCCCAAATAATTTGCTGATATAAAGAGGTGCTTGCAGAAGCCTGATATAAATGTCTCCTGAGAGGCTCTGCAGGCACCTTACTAATACAGATGCAGACACTCACAGGAGGCAACCATTGGACTGAGGCTAGGGACCCCAGTCAAGAAGTTAGAGATATTCACAGGCAACCATTGGACTGAGACTAGGGACCCCAATGGACAAGCTAAAAGGGACCGAAGGTGCTGAAGGAGACTGAAAACACCAGAGGAAGAACAAAAGTATCAACTCACCAGGCCTCCCTCAGGAGCTTCCAGAGACTAAACACAACTAAAAAGTATACATGGACTAGTCCATGGTTTCTGCTACATATGTAGCAGAGGACTGCCTTATATGGCATTAAGGGGAGGGGAGGCACTTGATCCTATGGAGGCTTAATTCCCCAAAGAAGGGGAATACTAAAGAGATGAGGCAGGAGTGGGTAGGTGATGGGAGGAGCACCCTCTTACAGGCAAAGGGGAGAGTGATAGGGTGGATGGGGTTTCATGGAAGGGAGATGAGAAAAGGGATAACATTTGAAATGTAAAAAAGTAAAATTTTTAATGAATTAGAAAACATACAACACCCCCAGGTATAATACTATTTTTTGCTACTTCGTAATTGTAATTTTCTACTGGTATGCATAATAATGTAAATATCTGATATACAGGATATCTAACATGTGAGTCTCCAAAGGGGACTCAGGACCCACATGTTGAGGACCTCTGCTTTAATGTTGGGGAAGGATCTATCAGGTGCCTGTCAGGCCTCCTACCTCTAGAAGGTTCTTCATAATGAAGTTTCTGAGGAGATGGCAACTTCAAAGAAATTAACAAGTAATCACATTTCCATTGGGTAAATAACATCTCTTTGGAGAGTTGACTAGAATGGGTAGTCTAAGAGTAAACCCACGACACC